>NW_008612306.1:0-370 GCF_000691845.1 Merops nubicus | reverse complement strand
ATTTTCAGGCGTGCCGTAGGGCTGGCCCGGCTTTTGGTGGGAGATGAGGGTCCCCCCAGCAGCACCAGCCGCCGGGCTCCCCTCGAGCGCCGCCCTCACCCTGTGCCCCTCTTCTCCTCGCCTGGCAGACGCCTCTGCAGCACGTGGCACTGCTGAAGCGAGAACCTGGAGTCAACTTCTACCTCTCGGGGAACGGGCTGTCCCCGGGCCTGCAGTACCTGCGCGGGGAGCACGTGGCCAGCCTGTCGTCCTCCCCGCGCGCGGCGCTGGTGGAGGTGTGCGTGGAGAGCTGCACCCTGGGCGTCTTCGAGCAGTGGGTGGTGTTTGACTTCGGGCGGCGCCCCGTGCTGCTGCAGAAGCTGCGGGTGAG
>NW_008612305.1:681-1758 GCF_000691845.1 Merops nubicus | reverse complement strand
GGCGTCACCCAGCTCCCTCTGTCTGCTTTGATCCCCTGGGTAAATATCCCTGGCCCTGGAGGGTCCTGAGTCAGCAGCACCCGCCGCCAGCACACCGGGGCACCCACAGGTCCCTCCAGCACCCACAGAGAGAGGGGCACCCCAAAAGGCTGGATGCTTTCAGGGGCCACCCCGGTGACTGCTGGAGCTGAGGACCAGGCCCTCCGGGGATGCTCCGTGTCCCCAAGGGCTCTGCTGTCCCCAGAGATGCTGCTGTCCCCAAGGGGTGCTGGCACCAGCCACAGGGTGACAACGGCACCCACGTGTCTCAAGGGAAGCCAGTCTGAGCACGGTTCCCAGAATGAGGAACGGGGAACTGGTCCCCTTCCTGTCCCCCCCCCCCCTTTTCAGCTACGCTAGGTGCCACATCCTCACGGTGGCCAGTGTCCCCTCAGAGCCTCGCTGCCGATCTCCAGCCCCATAAACAGAGGGACAGAGGGGACAGGAGTATCTGTGACCAGAGGGATGCAGGGGACAGGAGCACCAGTGACCAAAGGGACTCAGGGGACAGGAGCATCTGTGACCAGAGGGATGCAGGGGACGGGAGCACCAGTGACCAAGGAACACAGGGGACAGGAGCATCTGTGACCAGAGGGATGCAGGGGACAAGAGCACCAGTGACCAAAGGGACTCAGGGGACAGGAGCATCTGTGACCAGAGGAACACAGGAGGCAGGAGCACCAATGACCAAAGGAACACGGGACAAGAGCACCAATGACCAAAGGAACACAGGGGACAGAAGCACCTGTGACCAAAGGAACAGAGGGGACAGGAGCATCTGCGACCAGAGGGATGCAGGGGACAGGAACATCTGTGACCGGAGGGACGCAGGGGACACAGCACCAGCGACGAGAGGGACACAGGGCTCGGAGCATCGGTGCCCAGGGGGTGGCAGGGGATGGATCAGTGCCCGGAGGGACGCAGAGGAGCCGTGGGGATCCCGTGCCAGCCGAACCAGGAGAACCAGCCACGGAGGAGCGTGTGACACAGGCCACGGGCAGGCAGTCCCCGAGGCGGTGACAGTCCCCAGCAGGACTC
>NW_008612305.1:0-218 GCF_000691845.1 Merops nubicus | reverse complement strand
GCTGCCGAGGAGGCAGCAGTGAGCAGATAAAAGGACGGTGCTGGCGGGGGGGGGAAACACATGGGGAGTGGGCCCCCCACGGCCAGCTGGAAGGAGGGCGCAGGGTGGGGAGCGTGCCAGCAGCCAGCGGGGTGCCACAGGCAAGCAGGTCCCCCACACCCCCATCGCGGCACAGCTCTGGCAGGGAGGGGAACGTCACCCCGCAACCTCTCCCAAGG
>NW_008612304.1:391-686 GCF_000691845.1 Merops nubicus | reverse complement strand
TAATTACACTCCTTCCCTTTGCTCCCTTCATTTTTCTGCACCCTTTGCAGTGAGCCACACTTGGAATCAGAGTCGTTGTGACATTTTGGTGGCAGCTTATTGTGAGGAACACTTAAAGTTTAAAAAACAAGCCCCATAGAAGTTGAGGGGCTTAAAGCAGCCCCCTTTGTGGGGCAAGACATAGAGTTTTGATTCTGGACAATGGTGTTTCTCAAATTTCTTCCAAAAACCTGCACCCCATCTGTGATCTCAATGAAATCGCTTTTCTCTCTCCCTTCAATTCATTTGGCAAAGG
>NW_008612304.1:0-275 GCF_000691845.1 Merops nubicus | reverse complement strand
TTTTTACCATGTGTTTGAAGTTAAGAGACGGGTAGGGGAATATAAAATATAATTAAAAAGCTCTTGGATCGTTAGGGAGCTGACAAGAGCCTTTTTAATGAACTTCTCGGAGCGCCCTGTAGTAAATTAGCTTTTTGCTCCTGCCTCTTCTTTACCTGCCTGCGTGTGAGTGTGAGTGTGAGCGTGAGTGTGAGCGTGAGTGTGAGCGTGCGTTTCCACGCCGCGGCCCCACGGCTGCAGGAGGGGCTGCGGCACACGCGTGTTTCCTGTCCCAC
>NW_008612303.1:0-427 GCF_000691845.1 Merops nubicus | reverse complement strand
ATGGGAATGGGATGGAGATGGGATGGGGATGAGGATGGGATGGAAATGGAGATGAGGATGGGAATGGGATAGGATGGGATGGGTTAGGAATGGGAATGATGCTGGAGATGGGATGGGGATGAGGATGGGATGGAAATGGAGATGAGGATGGGAATGGGATAGGATGGGATGGGTTAGGAATGGGAATGATGCTGGAGATGGGATGGGGATGAGGATGGGATGGAAATGGAGATGAGGATGGGAATGGGATAGGATGGGATGGGTTAGGAATGGGAATGATGCTGGAGATGGGATGGGGATGGGGATAGAAAAGGGAATGGGGTTGGAGATGGGGATGGGATGGGGACAAGGCTGGGGATGGGATGGGATTGGGATGGGGATGGAACAGAGATGGAGAAGAGGATGGGATGGGATGGAGATGGGGATG
>NW_008612302.1:0-271 GCF_000691845.1 Merops nubicus | reverse complement strand
CTTCCTGCTTCCGGGCAAGCTGCTAACAGTGACCAAGGCTCTGCAGTAAAAGCTGATGTAAGATTTTTCCTTTGAATATTTGAAGAGAGAGCCAATTTCCTAAAGTACCATTTTAATATATATATATTTACTATTGGGCAATATATTACCATTTTGATAGGCAATTTAGCTGCTACACTGTGTGTGGAAGCATTTGTTGTACTTGCTCTGTATCCAATAACTGGAATTTGTTACAGCACTAATCTGTTTGTATTTTTTACTGCTCCTAACT
>NW_008612301.1:0-2769 GCF_000691845.1 Merops nubicus | reverse complement strand
CTACCCTGGAGACTTTCAAGACCCATCCGGATGTGTTCCTGCGTGACCTGCCCTTGACTAGGTGTTCCTGGTCTGGCAGGTGGGTTGGACTCGATGATCTCTGGAGGTCCCTGCCAAGCCCCAACATTCTGTGATTCTGTGATTCTGTGACTAGTGAGAGCCCCTGTAGTGCTGCTCTGGTGCCTGGGGAGCCAGTCAGCACACAAGGGATGACCCAACCCCACCGTGTCAATCAATAGGTGTTAAGAGCACTGAAACGGGCTCCCCAGGGAGGTTGTGGAGTCTCCTTCTTAGGTTGTGGAGTCTCCTTCTTTGGAGGCTTTTAAGACCTTTGTGATCTGCCCTAGACTAGATGGTCCTGCTCTGGAAGGGAGGTTGGACTCGATCTCTGGAGGTCCCTTCCAACCCCTAACATTCTGTGATTCTGTGATTCTGTGACACAAACCTGATGACTGTTTTATGGAGGCTGCTGAATATTGTGTGAACTCTCTTCTCTATAGTTGCTGTCCAAAGGGCCTCTTGGTATCCTCATCTTGACATGCCCAGAATAAGTCCAGTTACCCCTGGTTACACAACAGGCACACTGAGCTGGGGAATGGAAGCACACGTGCGCTTCAGGCCATGTGGGAAAAAAGAGCTTGGGTGTCCTACCTGATGACCTACAGACAGGTTAGGGGAAGACTAGGCAAAGAATAAAAAAGAAATCCTCTGTTACAGTCTTAACTGCTTCTGTTGCTGAAAGTTATGTAAATTAAGCTACTTAATAAGGCTCTTGGGGAAGCAAAATGTGAATTACCCAGATATACTACTTAGGAATGTTCTTGATGTATGAATAATGGTCTTGGATCAGTATAAATTCTGGACTGTCTTTCTACTGACTTGTCTCTTTGCACAAAGTAAACGTATAGGATACAGCTAACAGCTTTTCTTTTGAGTCAGTCAGCTCTTTATGTACATAGCGTAATTTTTCTTTGGTTATGAGCCTGAAAAAGAACAAGAATAATATGTGGATCTGTTTTCGATAATGTGTTCTAAGGTTATGTACCTTTCATGTGCTTTTCGAGTACTTCAGCTTCACAGAAAATATAACTTTCATTTTTTGATTTCTAGACTCAGGCATTAAAAACTGGATGATCTCTGAGGCACCAAGAACGTATTTGGTAGGTTTCAGACTACTGTTTTCAAGTTTACAACAAGTTTAAAATTATATATAGGAGGGGAAAAAAAGAGTGACTGCATTTTCTTTCCCATCATAGTTCTGTAGGTAGACAAATATTTCCTTTCAGGCTCTAAGGATGAAAACAAATCTTGTTTCTCTGCATTTTTCAGGCCATTTTCATTACATAAATGGTTCTGAGATACCTAGAGTTATACCTCTGTTCTGGAAACACTTCTGTGTACTTATGTTGAGTAACCGTGGGCAGTTGGTTGAGCCTGACTGACACTATATACTACAACTACAGAGGCTGGTTATTCTTCACAGCTTCTCTTAATCTTTTGCCAACAGAATTAGACTATAATATTGTGATATTGTATATATTTTATATACATACATAAATATACATATTTATGTAAGTAAAAAATTCTACAACTACCTATTCCTAAGCAACAGCAAAGTCTTGTTAGTCATTCACTGAGTCATTAAAATATTTTTTAGTAGTGACACGGAAAGGCTACACATACACCTTATATTTAACTAAAAGGGAGGTAATACTTATTTAGAGCTTTTAGTCTATCCACATTGCACCTATTTTCCTACAACTGCCATTTCAGTAGAATCTAATGTGAGAATTATTCTGCATAATTCTGTATAAATGGCTGCCATTGATAAGAAGAGACATAAAGTGGTCTAGGGAGAGAAATATATGATTTGTGTCTTGTGTAAGCAATTTTGCATAATAATTGGTAGATTGGTCAGATCTTGTAGTGTATATAATATAACGAACAGTGGTCGAAATATTATTTTTAAGAAGAGAAGCACATTACTACAGGACTGTTATAAAATAATCCTTACCTTACTTTGCTCTCCTGACTTCCAACAATTACCCGTTTAGGAATTTTCATAACTGCAGGCTGTACCTGTGCTCTTTTTTTTACCAGCCACTGAAAGACCTTTCTTTTCTGAATTTGTCTAACCTCTTTATGAATCTATTTACCTATTGTTTTTTCACAGTAATTTTTTTTTTTTTAATTTAAATTTATAACTCAATCATTTCATTCTGCCTGAAGTAGTTCTTATGAGGTAAAGGTTCTAAGTCATTTCCTATCTACTCTACACATCTATAGATTCATAATTTTATAAATGCTGTTCACTTTTGCCTTTTCATCATTTTTTTTAATTCTGTGTTGATGAGTCCAAGATCTTTCCTTTCCTTTTATATGTGAGCGACTCTAATCATCCTTGTTAGGAATCCGTTACTTTTTTCTGGTTCTACTATATGCTTTTAAGGGTGAAATAATTAAAACTGCAGGCAATACTCAAGACAGGGACATACTGTTGATTTGTACAAATTCACAACAGTATTTTCTCCTCTCTTTTTTTTTTTTCCTCTTCTTTTTTCCCCTCAACTCCCTTTCTAACAATGAAGCCTAATGTTCTGTTTTTCTTCTTGCCTGCTGCTGAGCACTGGAACTGACATTTTCAGAGAACTGGACACAGAGTTTCCTGGATCTGTTTCCTCAGTAACAGCTAATTTAGAGCCTGTCATTTTGTATATATATAGCTTCCCATATGGATTTACCCATTCTGAATTCATCTCCCAGTCAATT
>NW_008612300.1:0-999 GCF_000691845.1 Merops nubicus | reverse complement strand
CCCAGCCGCCCCAAGCTCCCCAAAGGGAGGGGTGCCGCGGGCAAAGCGGCCCGCCCTGAGAGCTGCCGGAGGGGACAGCCCTCCAGCCTGAAAACAGAGAGCTACAGCTCAGAAACAATCAGAGGAAGCCTGGTCCAGGGCTGGAGGTGAACGCTGTACTCTATAGATGATAGTACAGCCACACAGTGCTAGGCCAAAACATTCAGCATCAGTGAAAATTTCCAAATAAACGTGCTCAGAACTCACAAGATCTTCAAGATGTTTTAGTTACCCAGTTAAGCAGTAGCAGAGGCTTGAATGACAACACAGAAGCACAGAGGACAACAAAACCCAGCCCAAGCTGTGTGGAAAGGTGCAGCTGAAACACGCTGCCATGTGAACTTGTAGAGAAATCCCAAGATCTGAGAGGATCCCTCAAACCAGTATGCAAATATAAATTCCATCACTGTGTTTTGGCTGTCAGAGCACCTCCACTGGACTGAGTTTTAGCCAGTCCCTGAGTGTGAGTGTGGTGGCACCTCCCTCCAGTGAAACAGAGTGATGCTGCGTGGGTCCGGAGGGCTGCCCTGGTGAGCAGGGACGTGCCCAGCTATCCCCACATCCTCTACCCTTTTTGGGGTGCTTCCCACCCCCTACAAATCTTGGGAGGACCAGCAATAAGAAGGAGCAGTCATTCCCTTTCCTCTTGAGCACTGCCACAAACGATGCTCAGCCAACGCTGGGTTAGACCCGGTGGCTTCAGCTGTGTCACGTGTGGGTAGCACTCCCCTGGGGGTCTGGTGGCAGCAGGGACCTCGTGAGGATTTCCTTAGTCACTGCCTACAAGGCATTATAGGATTTTATTCCTAGCCTGCAATTTGTTGAGAAGAAATGAGAGTTACCTAGCTACCAGGATAAGCCTTGGGGGACACAACCCTCCCTGACAAGGTTTCTGTCTTTCATTGCTCTATGATGGAGGGAGCCTGGGTCACCTCCTACCTTTCTTGGCTTCAGGACTGA
>NW_008612299.1:544-1120 GCF_000691845.1 Merops nubicus | reverse complement strand
TAATGAGCCGAAAAAAGGGGCAGGAGGGAATTGGGGGGGTTACCATAATTGCACTAAAAAAAGGCCCCTGGGTTTCAGTGTGGGGGCCGTAATGTCTCTAATAGGAGCTCCGTAGACCTAAAATTGGGGTGCAGGTGCTGTAATGCTCCTAATAGCAGCTCCATAGGCTTAAAGTTGGGGTGCAGGCATTGGAGTCATGGGGTGCAGGTGCCGTAATGCTCCTAATAGATTCTACAAAGGTTAATATCGGGGTACAGGTGGTAAAATAGTGGGGTGAAGGTACCGTAGTCCCCCTAATAGTTGCTCTAGGCACCTAAACTTGGGGTTCGGGCATTGGAAAAGGGGGTACAGGTACCGTAATACTTTTAGTAGCTGCTCTGGGGCTTAATGTTGGGGTGCAAGAACTGGAATATTGAGGTGTTGCTACCGTAGTACCCCTAATAGCTGCTCCAGAGGCTCTAAAGTCGGGGCACAGGAGCTGGAATAATGGGGTGAGGGTACCGTAATGATCTTAATAGCTGCCCCACAGCTTAATAGTGGGGTGCAGGGCACCAACACCCCCCCCCCCAAAGCCGG
>NW_008612299.1:0-289 GCF_000691845.1 Merops nubicus | reverse complement strand
CCACCGTAATGCCCCTAATAGTGGGACACAGGCACCATAAGACGCCTAATACCGGGACGCAGGTACCATAATACCCCTAATAGTGGGGCCATGGCACTGTAATACCTCTAATAGGGGGACACATGTACCATAATGCTTCTAATATGGGGCCCAGGCACCACAACACCGGGGCTTGGCTACCGTAATACCACTAATCGCAGAGCCCAGGCACCATAATCCTCCTAATACCGGGACAGAGGTACCACAGTGCTCCTAATATTGCGTCCCAGGTCCCATAATGTGCCTCATA
>NW_008612298.1:362-627 GCF_000691845.1 Merops nubicus | reverse complement strand
CCCCCTGCCCCCCCCCAGCAGCTGAGTTATCCCTGCGCCAGCAGAGCCCACCCTGGAATGCTCCAAAATTGCTGTTTTGGGGCAGCACCCCCTCCCCAGGCTGGGGGTGCAGGAACAGAGCACGTCCCAACCTCCCCCAGCCTGGGGCTGGGTAGGGTCTTCCTGACGCCAGCCCCACATGTGTGATGAGATGAAAGGTCTCAGCCAGCATCGCGCGTCCTCTGCCGCGGCACCACAGAACCTCCCAGGAGCTGCCCTGGCTCCC
>NW_008612298.1:0-269 GCF_000691845.1 Merops nubicus | reverse complement strand
CTGCCGCTGGGCCGCTATCGTGTCCCCGTTTCAGTGGCAGCCACAGCGGGCCCTGCCCGTTAACGGTCCCGCTCTCCATCCCCAGGGGCCCTGCCCGTTAACAGTCCTGCTCTCCATCCCCAGGGCCCTGCCCCTTAACGGTGCCTCTCCCCATCCCCAGGTGACGCAGTACCTGCTGGACCAGTCCTTTGTGATGGACGAGGAAACCCTTTACGAAGCTTCTCTGCGGATAGAGCCCAAGCTGCCTTCGTGAGGCCGGGGCGGTGGCC
>NW_008612297.1:0-3081 GCF_000691845.1 Merops nubicus | reverse complement strand
GGGAGGGGGGAGGCTGCTAAGTGCCAGCGGCAGCCCTGGCAAAATCCCAGTGCTGGGAGCACACAGAGCCCCTTACGGGGGGAGGGGGGCAGGACCCCTGGGCCCTCCTGCACCCACAGCGGGAGTTCACCACCCTCTTCCAGCCTTGAAGGATGCTGGAAAAAGTGGGGGAAGAGCTGACACTTGGAGACCCCTGGAGATCCCCAGCCACTTGGTGCCATCCCCAGTGTGGCCGTGGCCATCACCGCTAGGTCTGGATGGAGTTGGCCGGAGCCACCGTCTCAATGAAACCAAGGGCAGGGTCCCGGATCCCGAAAGGCACGTCCCAGCCAAACCTGGGGGGTGAGAGGGACTGAGCAGGTCAGCACAGCTGGGGACAAGCGTCCCCCCATGCCCCCCTGTCCCCCTCCGGGGGATAACCCACTGACCTGTTGAGGACCACCAGGACGAGGGCCCCGTCAGGGCGCAGGATGGCCACGTGCTCCAGCTGACAGATGTGGCTGGCGGCTGCTGCGCAGCCCCACGCGCCACGAGCCCTCGGGGATGAACTTACTGTGGGGAGAGGAGCAGGAGAGGGACCATGCCCCCCAAGTCTTGGGCTTGCAGGAGCACCTGAGCCCCCCTGGGCTTGACCCACCTGAAGTGCCCCAGGTGGTAGAACATGGGCTGCTTGTAGAAAATGTCCTTGCTGCTGTCCACAATGCTGGGGCTGTCCACATAATTCTTGACCCAGTTGGGGCCCCCCTCCAGGTCCAGGGCCAGGTTCCAGTCAGTCCAGCCGGCCACAAAGTTGTTCAGGACCTGGGCCGGGGGAGAAGA
Organism: Merops nubicus; assembly: GCF_000691845.1. Taxonomy (NCBI): domain Eukaryota; kingdom Metazoa; phylum Chordata; class Aves; order Coraciiformes; family Meropidae; genus Merops; species Merops nubicus. The sequence goes on along the minus strand of NW_008612297.1, from coordinate 2,262 downwards.
GGGTGAGTGGGGCTGAGCTGGTGCCCCAGCCCCGGGCAGGCAGTGCCAGGGGACCATACCGTCAGGATGCTGTGGCTGTAGCGGACCCCTCGATCCCAGCAGCCCAGGGACACGGAGAACCGGAAGGTGAGGAATCCACTGCAGGCCTCCGTGTAGAGGAGAAAATGGTCTGGGAAGAGCTTGTGGGTGGCCTCCAGGCAGCTGGCAGGGATGAGGCTGTCCAGGTACCAGTGAACCCCGATGCCGGCGACATAGCGGGCAGCAGTGGCATTGCCCAGGACCTAGGGGGAAGGCAGCAGATGCTTCACATCAGGGCCACCAGCACCCTGAGCCCTGTGGGGCTGGACATACAGACCCCACATGCCAGAGGGGTGTCCTCCTAGGGCCACCTGCCTCCCTCTCTTGTCGCTGCTGTGTGCACCACAGGCTCCCACACCCACAACCCCTCTCCCTTCCACACCTGCCCCCCAAGCAGCAAGCCACGAGCAGCACCCTGACATTTTAGGTTAAGGTAATTCCCCTAAACAGCCCTTCAGCATTGCAAAGGATGAGCCAAATCAGCTGAAGCTCTGCCTGGAGAAGGTGCTGGTGTGCCAGCAGCAGCTCCACATGCCACGCTGCGGGAATTCAGGATGCAGATGCCACCTCCTGTCCCTGCTTCAGCCAGGCACATGCCAAGGCGGCTGCTACCAAATTAGCTGTCTCCAGCTCCCTCTCTGGCAGACCCAGTTTGCCTCCTGCTCTGTCTAGGGCTGGGAGCAGCTGCTGGCTTAATTTTCAGCTAAAACCCAAGGCTTAGATGGGACATGCGGCAGAGAGAGAGGAAGGAGCTGGGGCAGGGCGACAGGCTTTGCTCTTCACCACTTTGGCCCAGTGCGGGAGGTGGATGCGCTGGTCGTCCAGGATGATGAGCTGGGTGCGGTGGGGGCTGCGGGCCAGGGCAGGGCCCAGGTCCCGGGTGACGAAGTCCCGCTGGTGCGCGGCAGTGAAGGCAATGGTGGGGAACTGGGGGGGAGTGAGGAGCGCTGCGAGGGGCTCGTTCTGCGCCGTCACTGCCCAGAACGTCACGTTGTGTTTGGCATATTCGTCCAGGAACCTGGCACAGGGAAGGGGGAGGTGGCAACTTCAGCTGTGCCTGCCCGCCCCAGCCTGATCCCCAGCCCCCCTGCAGTCCTCCAGCATCCCGGCCCCAGCAGACAGTACTTGACGAAGTAGTTGGCCCAGGTCCTGTGGTACTTGTCACCCGCCTGTCCCTTCAGGGTGCCCTTCCCGCGTACATCCCCATTACTCTTCATCCAGCCAGGGGCAGTCCAGGGGCTGGCATACAGCAACAGTGGCCGCTTGCTCATGGCTGAGGCTCGGTGCAGGAGAGGGATCTGCAGGAGCAGGCAGAGACACCAGCTCAGCTCCAGATGCAGCCCCCCAAAACCACAAGGCCCAGCATGGGTGGAAGGGGAGTGTTCGAGGGACCTCTGTGGGCAATGGCAGTCTGCAAGCACCACACCATGGCACAGTGCCCTGGCTCTTCACCGTGCCAGTGGCAGCCAGGATGTGCCAGGACGTGCCCCAGAGGAGGTGCCAGCTCCCATGGGCTGTCCCCACGCACCCTGTCACTGTGCACAGAGCTCAGCAGCGCCTGGTCACAGGGGTCCCAGCAGACTGAGGAGCTCCAACAGGAAAGGGAACAAGGTACGAATGGCAACAACCTCAGCCTCCCACCTTCATCTTCACATCCTCCTCTGCTAGCCCGAAGTGCTTCAACTCGTAGTCGTGGGGGACTTCATCGTAGCTGTACGGGCGCACAGAGAAGTCGCTGCAAGCCATGGGGAGCCGGATGAGGTTGTACTCAATCCCTGCAGAGCAGGAAAGGCATCAAAGTGCGCCAGAGCAGGTGCCCAGCTGATGGGTGTCCCTGCAGCAGGGACGGGCTCAGCCACCTCTGGGGACCCCACAAGCTGCCACACGCTGCCAACAGGCTCATTACTCACCGGTCTCGGAGAAGTAGGAGCGCAGCAGGTGATCCTGCGCCCGCTGCGACAGCCCCAGGATGTTCAGGGCAGCAGCATCAGAGAGGGACCCGCCAAAGCCCTTCATGCGCTGGTGCAGCACAGAGACGTTCAGTGTCAGCAGCAGCCCTGCGAGGCAGACCCCGGCTCAGCTCGCGGTGCTCAGGGGTCCCGTGGTGGCACTCCCCATCTCTGCTGGCCGCAGCAGGTACCTGGGGGGTGCAGGCCGTGCTGGAAGCTCCCCTCGCTGCGCTCC
>NW_008612296.1:0-219 GCF_000691845.1 Merops nubicus | reverse complement strand
TTTTGGGTAAGGCTTTGAGCCCATTGAGCATGAAGCCACTGCCCTCAAGGCCATCGAGTGCATGGCAGTCTATGACTCTGATGATGTGGACGTTTGTGCTGCCATGCTGGATGTGCTTAGGGGAGGTGACACCTCCAGACCAGAGCATGTAAGTAGCCCATGAACGGGGCTTGAGTACCCCGGGGTGTGTGAGTGCACCCCAAAGCTGGGTCTGCGGGG
>NW_008612295.1:4985-8404 GCF_000691845.1 Merops nubicus | reverse complement strand
ATCCTAACACACCTTCCCAAAGCACCTTCCCCTACTGCCTTCCTAAAACACCTTCCTAAAGCATTTTCCCAAAACATCTTCCCACTGTACTTTTCCAAAGTACCTTCCCAAAGCACCTTCCCAAAGCCTCTGCCTAAAACATCTTCTCAAAGTGCATCCCAAAAGCACCTTCCCAAAATGCTTTCCCAAAAGCACCTTCCCAAAAGCACCTTCCCAAAGTGCCCCTGATCACCCCAAAGTGATTCCTCAGCATTCCTTCCCAAGCACCTTCCCAAAACACCCTTCCCCAGCTCATCCACCTCAACAGTCTCAGATACCCCCCACCAAGGCAGGAAATTGGGGTAGGGTGGGCTCAGTTCTCCTCTTGTCCCCCCAGATCAGGGTGGAGGGGGACATCAAACATCTCCTGAGGGGGGGTGACCAGCCAGTGACACCAGGCTCAGCATCAGACCTGGGCTGGGGACCGAGAGGTGCAAAAGGACATTTAAAAGAAGAACATCCAGCACCAACAGCTTCACTCTGACACCACGGAAACCACCCCAGGAACCCCCAAACCACGGGGCTGACCATGGCCATGCCCAGCATAGAGGGAGGCCTTGTCCACCTCGCTCTCCTCCTCCCTTTCCCAAGGGAAAATCCAACCCCTGAGATGCTCTTGGCACCCCCAAAACAGCGGGGGATGCAAACAGAGCTTGTGTCCCCCCAGCTGTCCCCTGCTGCTTTGGGGGTGTGGGAAGATGTCCCTGCAGGAGGGACAGAAATCAGCCACCAGCACGTTCCAGAAGAGCCTCTTCCTTTTCCCACTGGTGGAAATTCAGGGATGGGGGGGGGGAAACCCTAAAAAACCACATTTAGTTTCTGTAAGGGTTTCTTTTGGGGCAGAATTCCACCCTCTGGAGACAACCCCACAAGAGGCTGGAGTGAAAATGGCTTTTCCAAGGTGACCAGCAGAGCGGAGAGCAGGTCGGTGGGATCCGCCCACGGCTCTGCCCAGATTTCACCCTGACTTTTGCCATAATCTGGATCATTTTATCATCAGCTCGTTGTGAATAAAGCCAAAAACCCTTGAAACTGCAAACTGGGTGGAGAAAGTCAACGGGGGAGCACTAACTCCCGAGGAGGAGAGGGGTGGTGGCACCGGCGGGCTGCAGAGACCCAGCCCCAGGGAGAACTTCAGCACGGCGGCTGCTGCTCCCCCCGGGAATGGGTGAACGTGAGGAATTCCCCGCCCCGGGATGCGGCCGAGCCCGAAAGCAGCAGTGGGTTTGGAGCTCAGCGTTACCAGCTCCCACATCCTGGGGCTCAAACCCCAGGAGGTCAGAGCCCGGAATCCGATTTTACCGCACGAACGGGATCGTGAACTTTTCTCGCTTCATCCCATGCCAGGGAAAAGCAGGAAAATTCAGGGTGAAGAGGAAACAACCTGCCCTAAGCAAACCTCCCTCCGGGCTCTCCCGCTGCCTGATGCTCCCCTGTGCCCTAAAGCACCGAATTTCTCTCTTTTCCCAAATTCCATGGGGTTTGGCTCCCTGGGAGCAGGAGATTCTCTCCCTGAACAACTCCAGCGCCGCTGGATTTCGGCCGGAGCGAGCAGCAGAGAGCCCTGGAGGTCACACACTTGGCTGTCCTCATTCCCAGGGAGGTGTGGGGTTGTTCTGCTGTTCCGGGTCATCCCCGGCTCCTCCGTTACAGGAGGGTAGAAAGAAACTAATAAAAAAAAAAGGTTCTCAATTTGCCCCCTGCACACAGAAGCTCCCGAGGGGCATTTTCCTGCCCCTCTCTCACGGCCCCGGCAGAGCGGAGCTGGAGCCACCTCGGCCACGGATGCCCTGAGATAATCCTGGAGGGACAGCTCGGTGATATTTGATTTGATTTGATTTGATTTCAAAGGGAGCAGTTGCTGCTAAAACCACCTTTTTCTTTTCCTCGTTGCTTCTTGTCCCATCCCTTCCCTGAATTCTCCCTGGCCGCATCACCGCCGGCACCGAAACCCACCGAAAAAGGGGAACTGGGAAGAACTGGAAAGGCACAAGTGCAACTTTCAGCTCCCAGGTCCCGTTCAAAGCCTGGCTTTGTCACCCTGCCCTCACACCATGGGACGTGACTTCTGTGCCATTGAAAAAAATCTGATTTAAAAGAAAATTAAAAATCCAATTCATCTAAAGAAGTTGAATTTCCGAGCCGGGGCTCTCAGCTAACGGGCTGCTATGGATGTTGCTATTTTTTTTAAAGGCTGATGGTGTGTTTTATTTCTTGTGGGCATCATATTGTCTCCTCTGACCATGTTTTTAGAGCCAATTTGATAATTTTCCTGAGATGGATGCGAGTTTCTAATCTCCAGGGCACTGCAGGATGGCCAGAACTTATAGAAGCTTTACATTCCCAAGACATCCCAGCTCCAGCTCCTGTGTAATTAATGGGATGGGAAAAAAGATCCCCAAAAAATCTGATTTTTAATTTTTGCAGCCAAATCTCCAATGTCAATTTTGCCATCAAATTTCCAGCTTAATGGTTGCCGTTAAATCTTGGAATTTTTGCCCTCAAACCTCCAATGGAATCTTTGCCACCAAACCTCCCACTTAATTTTTGCCACCAAACCCCCCATTGAATTTTTGAAGCCAAATCTCCGACCTAATTTTCACCAGCAAATCTCCAATTTTATTTGTGCCACCAAACCTCCCATTGAAATCTTGCCATCAAATCTCCAACTGATTTTCTGCCACCAAACCTCCAATTTAATTAATTTTTGCAGCCAAATCTCCAACGTCACTTTTGCCACCAAGCCTCCAATGTAATTTTCACCAGCAAATCTCCAATTTCATTTGTGCCACCAAACCTCCCACTGAATTCTTGCCGTCAAATCTCCAACAGAATTTTTGCCACCCAACCTCCCATGGAAATTTTTTCCACCAAACTCCCATGAATTTTTTACCAGCAAATCTCCACATGAATTTTTTGGCAGCCAAACCTCCCATGTCATTTTTGCCACCAAACATCCAACTTAATTTTGCCACCAAACCTCCCACTGAATTTTTGCCCATTGACCTTTTGCTCCTTGATCGGTTTTGCCGTTTTTCCCCCCAAAAATCATGCCAGAGTCCCTGGGGGGATTTGCTTGGAGCAGAGTTACACCACTTACCCCACCTGGGAATAGGCCCCCGCTTCTGATTTAGGATTTGGGTTTGTTTTGATTTTTTTTTTATTGTTCTTTGCTTTTTTTTGGTGGTTGTTTGGGGTTTTTTTGTCATCGTTTGTGTTTTTGGTTGTTATTGGTTGTGTTGTTTTGTTTTTTCTTTTTAAACCCAGGCGCCTTTCAAGCCTTGCAATGAAATTCCCAACTTGTCATCACTCTTTTTTTTTCCACCCCACGGATGAAAGGGAATAACAAAAAAAATAAAACCCCAACCAACAACAACCCC
>NW_008612295.1:4618-4956 GCF_000691845.1 Merops nubicus | reverse complement strand
GAAGCGTGTCAGTAAAACTCCGAGGAGGGGGAAGGGATATTTCGGGAGCGATCGGGTGCGTCCCCCCCTCCCCAAGACTACAACCCCCCTCTCAGCAACCAGCTCCCACTAGGGAAAGGGGAGGGGGAACAAAACAAACCCCTAGGAGAAAACCCCACGTTGGATTCGCCACTTACCCAAGTCCCAGTTGGCTTCAGCCACCCCGAAGCCGGCGGTCCCGTGGCCCGTTCCCCACGCCGGGGAAAGCGGGAGCATTTTTATAGCGTGCAAGCTGGGGGTGGTCCCCGCCCACAGGGTGCTGCTGGAAGATGAGGATTCATAAGCATTTGGGGACGATG
>NW_008612295.1:4268-4540 GCF_000691845.1 Merops nubicus | reverse complement strand
TTTAAAATCCTCAAATAGGCTCTTCAATATCATCCCCCCCCACTCACACCCCTTCTACGAGCAGCTTGGGGGGTTCTTTTTCTTTATTTTTTTCTTTTTGCTTCCTTCTCATCTTTTTTTCCACCTTTTCCTTCTGTTTCATCTTCTTTTTTTCCTCTCTTTTTTTCCTCTTTCCTTCCCCCTTCCCTTCTTTTTTTTCTTTCTTTCTTCTTCTCTTATTTTTTCTTCTTTTTTTTTTCTCCTTTTTTTCTTTCCTTTTTTTTTCTTTTCCT
>NW_008612295.1:0-4243 GCF_000691845.1 Merops nubicus | reverse complement strand
TTTTTTTTTTTTTTTCTGAAAAGCCTCCGAAACCAGAATGTTTCTGCAAAGAGTTTATCAAATTACATTTGGGGACAAAGAGCTAAAGTGCATTTTCTTGAAGGCTTGACAATTGGGGAGCCATCAAGGAAATGAAAAGAATGACAGAAAACCAAAGGCTTTTGTCAGATGGAGAAACGCCATCGAGAAAAGCCAGGGTTGGGGGCCTTTATTTTTGTTTTGGTTGGATTTCCTTTCCACTTGCTTTTCCCAGGTGTTAAAGTTGGGGCTGCGGGGAGGGCAGGGAAAAGGAAGGAAAAGCTGTTTGGCTTTTTTTTTGAGGGGGGACTTAAACGAGGGATTTCTCTTCTCCTGTTTTTTAACAAGATGCCAGTGTTTAAAAGAAAAATGAAGCCCCTTTGGAAATGTGAAGCTGCCGAGATAATGACTGCGATCTCTCTAAGACTGGATGGGAACAGGTGATATTTTTTTCGTCCTTTCTTGTTCCCATCTGTCCTTTGTTCAATATGAGACCGTAGAGAGACAGAAACGAGATCATTTTGATATTCCCCTTCTTTTTTTGTGCAGGTCTTCTCCCAAGGAAAAGGAACGCGGCTTGGTCCCGCTCCAGGAGTTATTACAGAGAGGGGGCTATAGAGAGAGACACAAATAAATTCAAAATAAAATCCCTCCACTCATTTTTTTTGAACATCTTACAAAGCCAGAAGCGACGTGTCTGGGGCTGAGCTCGGGATGGTCCCTCGGGAAGATGCTCCAGGGACACCCCTGCACACCTCAGGGTCATCCCGCAGCTTTGTTCCCATCCACGTTCCATTTTCTCCCCCCAGGTGCTGTTGCAACAGCATTTCGGGGTCTCTCTCAGCCCCTTCCCACCTCCCCCTGTCTCTTCTTCCAAACCAAATGCCAGGGCAACGAGCCAGTGGGCAAATGCTTTGACGGCCCTTTGGAGCATCCCGAATTCTGGGCAGGCATCCCCACGGGAGTCCCGCTCGGAGCCATCCTCAGGGGCTGCACACAGCAAGTTTTCAGCTTCTGTTGCCTTTTTTTTTGGCTCAATTAGGAACGTTTCACATGTTTTCTCTCCCTGCTTCTGAAAAATCAGATTTAAGCTCCTCGCTGGATGCAACTGCCTCCTCCTGCAAGCTGGCAATATTTTCTGTATACTGTGAATAATCTCAGGTATCGAGTCTTCCCTTAACGTCTCCTGGCTTGAAATTTCTTTTCAGGCAGAAAAGATCCTTTCCTGAGCGCCTTCTTTTTTCCTATTTTTAAAATTTTCCTCCTTGCTTTTCCACCCTCTCCTATTTTATCTCCCTTCCTAGCACCTCTGCAAAACATTCCCCTAAAACAAAAATCTGGTTTAAATGCCTTTCTGAAAAAAAAAAATAACCCCCCGACCGGGATTTATTCTTTTCCCTAACAAACTTCCTTTTTTTTTTTATTCTGCTACCCGCAAAACCATCATCCCAAATCTCAGCCCTGGTTGTTTCTTTTTTTTTTTTGCAAACCATCTGGCTTTTCCCCTGCCTGGGTCTTCTGCGAGCAGCAGATAATTACTCGAAAGGGTGGGCTGCGAAGGATTTTTGCATCATTGCAAGAATACAGCCACTATTATTCTACATGCCACGCAGCCTTTTAGAAAATTAAAAAGGCATAACGAGAAACATCTTACCCTGCTCTGAAGGAAAATAAACTACGTTGAAGTTTCTCCGTTCATCTGCCCGGGTAATCCGAGACAGGGACTGGCTGGGAGGGAGGGAGGGAAGGAGGGAGGGAGCCGGGGCTACATGTGTGCAGCGAGGGATTTTTTTTCAGTGGGGGAGATGTTGAAGATGCTGCTGAAATGCTCTTTAGACCCCAGACCCTTTAATCTAAATTGTGGCTGAAAAGGTAACTTCAAGGACAGGCTGAGTGGGAAGAATTCAAAGTTTCTGAGGTTTTCCTCGCTGAAAACACCCTGGGCATGGGAAGGGGGTTGGGATTTACGCCGTTATCTTGGATTTTCACTGTTATCCTGGAGTTTCACCGTTATCCTGGATTTTCACCCTTCTCTCCATGCTAAAGATGCTCACCAGCTCCCTTTCCCTTCCCTGCTCCTTTCCCCTCTCCCAAACTCATTCAAAACCCTTTGAAAAAAAGAGTTTTAAGGAATTAGCAGCAAGAGAGTGGTGGAGCCCATGGGCTTTCACCCAGCAGCTCGGGGTGTCCTGCTGCCGGCTCCCTCGAGTCCTGCCTGCTCTGCTTATTAAATCCCACTGGGAAAATAAACAGGGAAGAAGAAGAAGGAGGAGAGGGGGGGGGAAGAAAAAGAAAAGAAAGAAAACAAACCAAGACCCAAATGAAAAACACATCAAGCCTCAAACGAGAGGAAGTCGAGCGCGGGATTTATTGTCTCCCCAAGCGCCGAGAGAAGGGCTCAGCTTGTGCCGGGCACACACTGCCCCCCAGAGACATGGCCCAGCAGCAGGGAGGGCTCCCCACGAGGAGATGCTGCCCTAAAGCACCCCCAAACCCACCCTTTTCCCCTCCATACCTTCTTAATGTTTCGTTTCTTTTGGCTCAAATAGCCGAGGATGGCGGCAGGCTCCATAGCTGGGGTGCTCGGGGTGTTTAGGGTACCTGTGCCCGGTGATGGGGGCACCCAGAATTTAGGGCATCCAGCATTTAGGGCATCCAGCAGAGCCCACATTGGGTGAGGGACCCTCCCTGCTAACCTTGCATCCTCCCAGCCTCCAGCACCTGTGCCCCTCTGGGCCAAGGAGCCTTACTCAGAGGGAAGATGCTCCGGGATGGGGCCACCCCTTTGGTGCAGAGTTTTGGGGTGAAGCAGCCAAGCACCTGCTGGTGGCACAGAGGGAGGTGGAAACCCTACTCGTGCCTCTGGGGTTTGCAACCTGCTCAAAAATGGGTGCCTGTGGTGCAGGGTGGTGCCCCAGGCCTAAGGATGGTGCTGGGAGCTTCCCCAAGAAGCAGGGGAGGGGAGGGACGTGTGTCTGCTGCTGTATTGGGATAACACCAGCCTGGCATCCTAGTTAGGCACAAGTGAGAGTTGATATTTTCCAAAAACAAACAAAAAATCCATCAACCAGCTCTTTATCCTCCAACAGAATTCAACAACTTCCCATTTATCATTTTTTTTTCTTAGCAAAGCAAGAGGAAGGGACATCTTTTCTTCTCTGCATCCAGAAAATGAGAGAGAGTTTTGTGAGAGAGGAAAAGTATTGGGGAAGAAAACAGCATTTTTCAGAACAAGGCTTTTAAGTTTTCCATGGTTCTGGTCTGGGGAAGGTTGGGGAAGTTTTCCACCTCCTGCAAGGACACGTGGAAGGAAGCTGGATGCAGCACAGCTCGTTTGCTTGCAAAAATACTTCAATACTTTCAAGCAGCCCTGGTCTGAATCTTCCAAACTGGTTTGGGTTTCTAGGAAACGCAACGGCCCCACTGAAACCCCCGGAATAAATCCATATTTCACTCCTGGATGAGGCAGGGGGATGCTGGATTCCAGGAGTTCTGTCTCCTGAAACACTCGTTGATGGCATCTCTAAGTCATCTTTGGGAACACTGAGTTACAAGGAGGTTTTCCCTTCCCAAAATGCAGAGTTTTTGGGGTTTTTTTTTAAGAAAAACTGCCTTAAAACCAAAATCAATCCCAGTTAAAAACCAGCAAAACAAATAATCTATTCTGAGAAGTTTTTTCTGAGGGCTTCCCAAGAAGGCCGACCCACCTTCCTGCCTAAATAGCCCTGGTTTGTACTGGGAGCAGAAGTGAGCAGCTTCAGCAACCACCAGCTCCTTCGTGGGGTGCCCCGTGGGGCTGATTTGGGGCGACTGGTGCAGGACAACCAGGTGGCATCACCTTTTTTCTCCATCCTCTGCTCACTTGCAGGCCAGCGAGCAACTCCATAAAGCAGCAGAAACACCCAGGGTGAGGAGGCCCCTGAAAATCAAATTAAAAAAAAACCCTTTGCAAAGGGTTTTTTTTTGGAGGCTGGGCTGAAACCCTATCAGATCTCCCGAGCTGGCAAGCAGCGTGGGGAGGAAGTTGTTAACATTTTGGTGTGAGAAGGTACCTGCTCATCCTTTCAGCCCTCGCCATTCAAGCCGGGCACGTGAACGGTTACGGGGAAGAGGACAAAACCTTTGCACAAAACGCCGTGGAGTGACCCAGTAGCTAAAAGCTCATTTGCATTCATTAGCAGTCCCGAGCCAAGTTCAGAGCTATTACTGCAGACCTGCTCCCCCC
>NW_008612294.1:0-15770 GCF_000691845.1 Merops nubicus | reverse complement strand
TGCCAGCTCTCTCAGTACCCGTGGGTCCAACCATAAATGTAACTATGTTGTTTTGTTTTGTTTTGTTTTCCTCATATTTTGTGTTGCCTTAAAGCTCAAAGATCAGCAAATACTCAAACCATTAAGACTTAAAAAGTATATTAAATATCCACATTTGGTGTTCTTTTGTTATCATCACTATATGCAAAACATGGGAAAAGTTGAAAAATATTTTATAACCCTGTAGTAGGTAATGATTTGAGAATGTAAAATGAAAGCTCAGCTGCCTATTAGTGATTGACTGTGAATTTTTAAGGGCTTTCAGCTACATGTAGTTTTCTCTTTGTCTGAAACCAACCAACTTTAACCCAAGACATCCGCTTCTCCATTACGGTGTTACCTTTACATATCCATCAATTATGCTGGTTGTACTATTTACTTCTTTTAAAAGATTTATTTAAAAAATATAGCTTGAAGAAGATCAAGTTCAGCTTTTAATCACACCTACTCAGGAGTCTTGTGGACAAGAATGTACTATCATCTCCAAAATTCTAAAGAATCAGTGTCAATCAGTCTTATTAATGCCATTAGCTCACAAGAAATGTTAGAGACATGAGTGATCTCTAAAACCAAAACTAAATAGGCTTTTACCAGAACTGGGTGAAGGAGAAGCAGGCAAAAAGGCAAACTTTTTCCTGACTCACTCCATCAGGATCCTATCCAACATTTTCAAACCCAAAGACAGACTTGTTTAGAGGTATAGAAACTGTTGGTTTTATTTTTTTTTTTTTTTTCAAATTAACTTCCTAAATAGCATAAAGCAAAAATTGATGCAAATCATCCCATCTGGATATTAGATGCATCATCAAAGTGGAGAAACTTTTTCAACAAAAGAAAGTTGAAAGGTAGGAACAAATCGGAACTGCCTCTGGATGAATTGTGACACTACTGGTCCAGCTCAGAGGCAAAACCCAAAACTTTTGTATTCAGGGAAGGATCTCTAAGAATTCACTGTGACCATATATTCCATGCAATGATAGCAGAATCTGTAACAGCTGTTATTCCTCAGAACAAAAATCTAAAAAAGATTATGTGGAAATACTGTAAAAAAAAAAAAAAGGAAGTTGTATGAGGTTAATTTTTTTAAAAAGAGAAAAAAAATAAATAATGTACTAATTCCCCATGCTATTTGCAACTATGTCTAGGTTGCAATTCTCACTTAAGGATTTTCAAAACTGATTTTTTTGTATTTTGCATTTGAACAACTTAGATAAAACTAAAAGCCAACTACACAGCAGGTTATTTGCACTTTTGAAATAGTTCTTTCAAGTAGTCTCATGTGGAAGGCATTCCTAAAATTCTGCTATAAGCTCTCTTTTCTGTAACAATAAGTATAAAACACTACAAATAAAGCTTAGGAGATAAATGTTGCCTTCCTTTAAAGGCAGCGCATTCACTTATGTGCGTTTCCATGAAGAAATATGTATGGCTCTATATTCCCTTTAAATTCACAAACTAATCGTGTGTTTTTTAATGTCTTTGGAATTCAATTCTATAGCAGCTAGACACATTATGTTTCGGATTTTTTTCTCCTCCTGCAAATGCATTTTTTTAAGTTCATTCCCTATAACATATCTTTCCTAGCAGTAAGCACAAAGGGAACTAATGTTTTCAAAGCTACTATGTGGGAACATGATAAAAAAAGTTCTTTCTAATGTCTTACCAATTACCATTACATCTTCTGTTTACCCGTTCATTTAAAAAAAATGAAAATAAACATTCACTAATTCAAAGGGGTTTTAGCCTCTTCCCCTCTACATATAATGAAAACCAGCAGACTATAAAGACCATTCTAAGGCCTATTACTCGAAGGACACATAATGAACATTGAAAAAAAAAAAAAAATAAAGAAAAAAATTCCTTTTGGGAACTGTTTGGGTTGCAAGGCACAGAGGATTTGTACACACAGGGCTGTTTCAATAGATTGAGAACTCATCAGATCTTTTGTGCACATGTAACTCATTTAACCCTATTCAGAAAGTCAGGTATGTCCAAGATGCATTTGAGCCAGTGTAAATGCAGAATCGGCAGTACAGCTATCTGCAGTCGGGCTGCACTGAGCCCAGTCCAGCTGGAATGTTTTGGAACCGATGCACACGTATCCATCAAGTGAAAACCACATAGCAAATCTGCCATGAATTGTGTTAAAAGCACTACTACCCTAGCACAATAAGGTCCCTAGTATCAAACAAATCTGCACTGGAGCACAGCTTAGTGAGAGTCTCTAGAATAACTCCTATCCAACATTTCACTAAAAAAAAACTTCCAGAAGTGTATACTACCTTTGCACTCCTTCCTGCATACATATACTATTCATATCCTGTTCAATAATATGAAAGGCTTCTGTGTTTTCTATGCAACAAAACCAGATGCTTTCTGGCTTCTAAGTAAACAACAACCCATTAAGAAAAAAACTTGCAGTTTCATTTTTCACCTTTGTAGCACATTAACAGTATTAGCTTTTAATGGACTCTAAGAATTCTTGAGCCTCTTGGGCTGAATGGAAAGACACACCAACAACCAGAGTGTGGAAAGTTTATTTTAGTGATACTGGCTTTCTTGAACCTTTCATTTAGTGGATCTTTATATGAACTGTCATAGGTTACAAATTGGACTACTATCTGTTCAGGATTTGAGAAATATTTTAAGCTCAAATCAAGATCACTTTCGCAATGTGCTAGATGATGTATAAATACAGATTGTGAATTCTTAAGGAATTATAAACTAATGTACCTACACTTAAGACATAAAGTGAGAAGCTAGACCTGAAATTTGTTAACTGTAAATACATTTGCATACAGGTACCCATCATGGTCTATTTATATTCATCTTGTTACAACAAAATACAACATTCAGTGAAATAAACATATTCTAAAAGTATCTCTTTGTGCATGTACGTATACAAAAAATGAAAATTAAAAAAGTATGTTTACAGAAGCAGCTGGGCAGCAGAACCGTGAATGAAAATTCCTCTGTATGTCAACTGGTAATAACTCTCTTTAAAAAAGGGCTTTCACAGAGAACTAACTAAAATCCTAACAGACCAGAAACAGAATTTAAGCAAGGGTCCAGATAATTTATTTGCTGACTTTGCTAGAGGACAGCTCAGGCAGAAGAGGAGCTTTACTGATGCTAAAACTTCCTCTGAAACTTTCAGATTTATAAAATTATACTGATATGTTTTTCTATGTATATTAAGGTGAATAAGCATGCCTGATATGTATTTACACTGTGTATATGTCATAGAAGAATTTACTGCTGATAATGCAGAATTAATATCTACCTATATAGGATGATACATTTATCATTAGTTCCCTTTCTGATGCATGACTAGGAATCAACTTATATCTTTGGAATATTTAACTATTTTCCATTTTGCACTAATGATCTTTTGGAATTTTAATATTATATTTTATAAGATATTAGTCAGAGGTCTAAGATTACTCACATCTCTATGAGAGGCCATAAAACAAACACAGAGAGAAAGACTGGGAATTTTCAATATGTGGAATTGCTAAAGTTTTAATTTAATTGCTGCTATCATAGTAGTCAAGAAGCAGTTATTGTTGATTATCTGAAAATTACTTAAGAAATTAATAGCATAGTTTAATAGCTTTGCTGCAAGACATAGTTTAACTTCTTCTGTGAACATGGTGAATATTTTATATTTTGTTATAGAAAACAGCATGTATATTTCCAACAAGAGAGTGTCCTTCCTATAACACCTCAAATAACATATTCAATTTAAAATGTAAGCATGACATTCAGGCTTCATTTGCTGTTGGTGTCAATCTAAAAAAATATAAATTGATGCAGACAGGAAATTCTAATCTGATGCCCTAGGGCTAAATCCAGTAAAACACTTAAGCATCTAAATTTGGTGTTAAAGCAAGTAACTTTTAGGTGTTTGTCCCCCAGAAGGGAAGCTTGGGCCAAAGTAAGCTAGGCGTTACATTTCTATCTGGTGTAGAGGGTAGGTATTGCTAGGCAGATATCAGGTAGAGGATGTTATGAATGGCCACCTTCTCCAACATCACTTAACAATATCCAAAATAGGTACTGTAAATAGGGTTCTAATGAAGATAAGAAGCAGAGCTACAGTCTGTCTAGAGTCTTCAGGAAATTATATGCAGCTCTTTGGGGCTAGTAAATAGAGAAACTCTGGCAATGGGTAGGGCAGAGCTATAGATTCCACCCTGCAGACCACATATCACCAGAACCTAGGTCATAACGGCAAAGGTACAATGGTAAAATATACTTCTCTTTTTTACACAAAGCACAGTGATTAAGGATACTGCCCAGAAAACATGACAGAAGTTCAATTCTCTCTTCTTCCTACAGGGAATTAGGGTCCACATCTCCAAGGGGTGTGTATTTAACTTTTAAACCATTGATTATTTTGAACTCTTTTTTTTTGAAACAATTCATTTCAATAAGCAAGAAGAGGATTCAACAGACTAGTCCTTAGGTTCTCCACTAGTTCCTCCTTCCTACGCTATAACATCACTGGAGAGCTGAACAAGTATTTAGTCCCATAAAAAAAACCACCAAAAATATACTTCTTGAGGCTTTTGACTGGGAGATCTCCAGAACCTCAGACAGCGTCTGAGCAGGATAAGCGATACCTCGCCAAAACTGAGGGATTATCTAGAGCAAACTCTCTAAGTCACAGAAACTTAACTTTACCTGAAAAGATTCAAAGCATTAATTTTAACATTAAAAAAATGAATCTTTTATAATATGACTCCTATACTTCACGTAAGTCCATCTTGTGAAATCTGACCTAATAAATCCAAACGTGCATCATCAAACAGTCCATAATTACCAGTTACAAAATTAGATACTTGGTTTTGATGATGGCTGTCAAGTACTTGAACTAACATTATGTACTTGAACTTAACTCATTCTTCCCAGGATGATTTACAGTTCTACAGCCCACTTTTAGTAAAACTGGAAAATCTGCTACCCTCTACTACTGGAAAATGGCCTGGAAATTTAGGGTAGTTGATTTCTCCAGTCCTAGAGAGAATGACATCTTGAGCTATGTATTAACCGCGGGGCAGAAGTGCTCTGCAGTGTCTCCTCCAGTCCTCCTTAGTCCAAACTAGGAACCTGGCAGGACCACAACATAACCCTTAGCAAATCAAAGTTTTCTTCACAGGGAACACAGGGAGTGGGTGGGACTTCAGATGTGTATATTTGGTCTTGCCCCAACATGAAGCTAGGACATGGCCAAATTGCACATTCGGAGTCAGCAGCTGGAAAACGTTCTCAACACCCACGGTTTACACGTGGTCTTTGAGAAAAGAAGCTCTTCCTGTTTTCCTGCAGCAAATACTGACCCACAGCCTGATGAAAACTTTGCAGTTTTAATAGGCAGTGAATCAGAACTTAATTTGATTCTTGGTGGGATAACGACAACCTGACTTCACTGGAAGGTGAATTCGCTCAAGGCTAAGCACACCAGAACCGGAGAACAGATTTTGAAGACAGTTTCAAGGGAAATAAAAAAACAACCAAACAAAACTGCACAGGAGATTTACTGGTAGCTGAAACCAGCCCAGTAAAATAAACTCATTTTTGACACTAATAATAATTCTGGCTGAATTTTGAATTGAAATCCATATGATCTTTCAAAGACCAAATTTCATCAAACTGTTACTCAGTTTGGAAGTCCCAATGAACTGTTTCTGAATACATTACACTATGCTGCACGGACTGGGTAAATTTGTTTTATAACAGAGAAATGGTATTTTCTCTCCTGTATCCTACTCATAGATCAGGTCAGACAAATGACTTACCCCTCTGACACAGGCTAAGTCTTTTCAAAATTTATTAATTATTATTTATTAAGTTTATCAGTTGCCTCTGTTATAATTTTGTTCCTCCTTTAAATTTTCTTTTGACTGTAAATAGATTTTCCCTGATCTCAGATCACTTGAAAGATTTTTGCTCATTCAATTTTTTTTTAATGGAAGAGGACACAAGAAGAGAAAAGACAGGACCTTCTTTACCAGGCAGGATTACCCAGTTTGTCCCAGGTTCAATTAAAAGCAACTTCAGTTGCAGCTTATAGATTTCTGCCACCTAAAGGGGTTTGGAAGAAAACACAATATTGTTTAAATGCTTTGTGATACTTATTCTGAACTTCCATTTCCCTCTCTTCCTTTATGTTTTGAATCAAACTATGAAGGTGACGGGTTTCAACAGTAAGAGTACCACCACCTACATATGTTTGTTTGCATTTTTAAATATAGTTTCATTCTGACTGATTTGCAATAGTAAGCAACAGTTTGGAAATCTGATTGTAAGCTCACATCTACTGAGGTAGACAATTACTATCTCCACAAATATCCATAAGTTAAATCACTTGTTTTAATACAGATTAGATTAGTATTAAAATTACAAGATTGGTATAAGAGACATGATAAATGTAGTCATGACAGAAAACAATTTTTAATTTAGTATACCCTATCAATCTAGATAGCCCATGAATATTTACTATTAATTCAGTAGGCTGGAACAGAGGCAGGGGGGGAAGGGGGAGGAAAGAACAAAAAATAGAAGGTTTGACCTAAACAAGGACTGAGGAAAAAAGAGAATTCTCAGCAGTTTTACTGAGAACAGATCTTGCAAAAACGTGAACTGGCAACAGACTGGAAAATACATTTGGGGTACAATTATAAACAAAGTCTTTAAAAACATGAATGACATGCAAAAATAGTAGCTATTCTTAATACATACTCCTCTTTGCAGGATTTACCAGTCTGATTACACTTAAATGAGTAACTTCAAAGGCTGATATAAAATCATTTATGGAAATTCAAAACAAACCTATTTGATCACATCATACTTCACAGCAGGGATACAATTTGCAGGGGCTGAGTGAGGGCATAGTATAAGCTAAAACAGGTTGTGCGTGCAATGAACCAAACTAAATGGTTTATATAAAAGAAATGTTGTTTCCATTAATTTTTCTGGTAATCCCATTAAAAATGCCACCTGTCCAGAACAGAATTGTCCAGATTTTAATTCTTTTTCATATCTCAGTGTTCAGACACAAGACGGAGAAGGTAGCATCTTATAGCTATTAAAATATGGCACAAAATGTCTTGTTCTGAAGTCCTCATTACTACAACAGTTTCTCTGGCTCTGTTTCAATGTCTGGCTATTACATCTTTTACATCTTCTCTCACTGTGCTCAAAAAACTGATTTTTTTCTGACAAGCCTGAAGAATAATTTTTTTTCAAAGTATGTTTCATATCTCTAACCTCTCTAACCAAAACATTTTGTCTATAATACTTAAAGTTCACATATATTAAGTAAATATAACATGAAATATACCTTTTAATTTTTTAACACTCCCCCTGTAAAATCCCCTGTAACAACCCTGAACAGGAATTTAACTTTGAATACCAACAGAGATGAACTGGTGTCATAATCAGCATAAGTGTGTGTGCACTATTCACCTAGATCAAACACTTTGGCCATATACTCAATTAAATTTAAATCCCATTATATAATGTGTACCAGGCTCATTTTATGCAATTCCCTAATTTAATGGCTTGGTATTAGCCTTTTTCCTTTTTGCACACATGGACTAATTTTCACGGTGCTCAGTTCCTTTGGGAAGTAGGTCATTAAAGTCAACTGGATGGAGACAGAAACTTAATACCTAAACAGTGTTGTAGAAGGGTCAGAGACACAACAGTAATGTGAAACTCTTTTTCACTCATCCTTCTTTGTAATATTTATGAACTTCTTCCCTCATGTAAATATTGTCTATTAATCTCAAGGATCACACAGCAGAAGAATCAAGAAAGCTACCATCCTGTTGTTTAATTTTTGAAACAACGACAAAAAATGCCAATTAAAAATATAAAAATCACAATTATAGCACCATTTAACTGTTGAGACAATACTTGCTTTACACTGAAACAGCAGAATCATGATATTCATATTACCTTTCTCGATGTGTATTCTTTTTGTCTCATGTCCCACATCATGACCAGCCAGATCACCCTCCTTAGGTCCAGGCAGGACATTAGGTGACAAACCCATCAGCATTTGGTTCATAGATAGCCCGTTCTGATGGACAGCTGCTAGACACAAGCACAGGCAGAAAGAAAATCAGCCATCATTCTAACAATACACGTTTGTATATACAGTCTTCTTCTTAATTATATAAGAATCCTGACAATCACAAAGTTACTTAATTAGTGCTATCAGTATCCACACAGGGGGAGAGTTTCTTCCTGTTACTTCTAGCTTAAAAAAAAATAAAATAAAAAGAAGAGTTCAGTATCTTTGGGCAAAGTTGGGTATTTGTGAACATTTTCTTGTTTACTTAATGTGAACTGAAATGTAAACTGAAGCAAACCAGAAAAACATTGAAGATTCTACGTGAGATACTTACTGATCTAATTTTTTACTTAGTTGTACAAAAGCTCATATATGTTAGCATTCCAAATATGCAGTCTCTAACTTCCTTAAATTAAGTATTGTGGCCTTCCAGGTGATAAACACTGTTTTTCAAAATGTACTGTGCAACAGTAGAATTGCTTATTTGCTCATCAGATAGCTTGGAAAGCTTTTTCCAGCAGTTCTCAAACAGACTTTCATGAGTCTCAAATGCACCCCAGAAACCTATAAGGTAGTTTATACCTCTATGCTTTTATCCTGAAAAACTGTATTTGTAAGATGCTTATGCCATTTTCAGTGAAGTATTTTTTGATATGTAACCCGTATTTCTGTAGCAGTCATCTTACTCCTGCTGGCACCAGAAAAGTATATATACTTCAGAATCAGGTGTGATGCTGACAAATTAGGCAGGAGAGAAAAGAGTTATTTTATAAATAAACAGGTTACTCAAGTGATTCAGTACTTAAGGAAGTCTGTTATGTTCACATTGGAAGAAACAACATGCAAAGGTCTCACTCCTCTCTGCTGGTAAGTAAGCAGAGTAAGCTGAATAGTGCCATTTCTTTTTTTTTTTTTTAAAAAAAAAAAAAAAAAAGGAAAAGAGCTTCAACAGCTGTAAAAAAATGCACTATTCAATCAATGAAAAAAATAAAATAAAATCCAGGGTTGTGAGGATTTTTTCCCAAACTTTACTTACGAACTCTGTGGCAGGCTGACCCTGGCTGGATGCCAGGTGCCCATTGAAGCTGTGCTATCACTCCCCCTCCTCAGCTAGACAGGGGAGGGAAGATATAATGAAAGGCTTGTGGGTTGAGCCTGCGGAAATAGGTCACAGCATCGGGCCTGCCAGCTTGATATGCTCTCCGAATCATCCAAGTGATAAGAATTTTCAGTTTATCACGGTGTCCTGGGTTGAGCCAGGGTAGGGTTAATTTTCACAGGTGGCTGCAGCTGGGAGAGGCCAGTGGGGTACTCAACACCATACCCATGTCATGCCCTCTATATAAGACAGGCCAGAGCAGTGTTTGGTTTTTTATGGGTTAGCACATGGCCAGAGCAGGGAGAGCTGCTGCGTCTTGTGTAAGGGGTTTATTGTCACGTGCTTTGTATATTATTTCACTGATATTATCGTTATTATTGTTGTCTCCTGTCTCTGTTTTGCTTTATTAAACTTTTCTTATCTCAACTTACGGGCTTTCTGTTTTCTCTTCCTTCTGATTCTCCTCCCCTGACACATGGCATGGGAGAGGGTGGGGGGCAGCAGCAGACAGAGGATGCTGGGGTTTAGCTCCTGGCTGAGACTAAACCAGGACACGTGGTCAGGTCTCATGTTTTCTTTTGTAAGACATTTTTCATCATAAAGTAATGAAAGAGCTTTCATTTGAAGGCCAATGAAGAGTCAGCTTCCTGTGTCTCCACAGAGCCGGAAAGGGAGCAGTCTAGAAGACATGTGCTGCATCTAAGCAACACAACTGTGTATCTCATACAGCTATTTCATGGCCTTCTATATGCATGCCAAATCTTCCACTTTCACCTACCAATGAATTCCACTGTGGAAAGATGCCTTAAAAGCACAAAAATCTGCAAAGGTGCAATAATAAAAGGTATGTATAAGTGTAATATGAATTTAAGTACATATCCATAAACTAACATGTCTTTAAAACCTTAGTTCTCAGGATGTTGCACTGGAATATCATAGAATTCAGGGTCTTTGCCATGTAATTCACATCCTGTATATGGAACCTTGATAAAAATGGTATCTCTCTGAGACACCATAGTTTAATTTCACTCTGTCCCTTGTGTGCTATGAGTTGACAATTCTCTCTGTATCAAAGTTCTCACCATTACAAATCTTTATATCTAAAGGATTTATAAAGTATGCACATTTTTAATTGATTTAACCTAATTGTTCTCTTTACCAAGCAATTCTAGCATGTGAAGTGTTGCTTATGAAGTCAGATTCAATTTAGAAATCAAACCAGAGTAACCAGATTAAATAAAACTCAATTTCTTTAAAAAATGTTTACACTGTACATTCAGTTCTAAAACTAATCTCACAAATTGCTTCCCAGCTGCAATTCTGTATTTCATAGCTCATATCTTTATGTTTAATATGACATGATGGCAGTTTTATCAGTACCTGTTAATGTAACATCAGATATTATGATACTGTAAACTGGGGAACATAATGTTGGGAGATAGTTATTGCAGTTGAACTTCTGAACATGATACATATGAGATCTATTTAAGACGAGGGCATTTTCATTAGAAAAACCAGCTGCACCTAATCAAATTTAAAGTGGTGACAAGGAGAAGAATGTGACCTACGGATTCTGTCTGAAGAGCTCTCGGTCCGTGCAGGAGAGCTGGACACACTGCTGCTTCGATGAGAGGATGGGTGGCTGCCAGGTCTTCGGCCCTCTTCAAGAGAAGGAGCAGGAGAAGGGCTGTCTGGAACACGTTCCTAGACCCCACGAAAAATAATTGCAAAAAAAGGCACTGTTAGACTAAAAATGTGTTTCCAAGTATCACCTCCCTAAAGTCTATCTCCCTCCTACCTTACAAACTGTTCTTTCCCCTGTTGAGGTGTCCAGGGTTTGCAGAGTATTCTCAAAGGAAGCGTGGCAGTTTTAGGACATTAGACCTTATGTTTTAGTATGCAGTGTGAGCACTGCTTATCCTGTCAGGCTTTTAAACTTCCTTTTAGACTAATAAAATAATGGTTTTGGTTTACTTTTGAAGGTTTTGCCCTCACTTCTATCAGCGTGCTATTGAATTGGAAATATACATTTTGGCTTACAGACTTTAGCTTTATGGGATGAGGAACAATGTACATTCCTAAATAAATACAGGCCAAACACTGTTAGGTACCATGAGATATAAACCTTACGGACACTGTTACTTTATCAGTAACAAGACTGATGAAAATCCAAATGTCTCTTTATACCATGGAGCACAAACCTGGAATGAAGCACACTTTTTGGAAGAGTGTGGCCATATCACTGGCCATATCTCCACTTGAAAATGGGGAAAAATGCCCATTGATGTTTTTCTATCCATGGGAAAGCTTGGCATAGTAGCCAGGAGGAGCTATGATGCACTTCAAGAAGTTCCCTGACTTTGAAAATTAGAGCATGAGGACTGCAATGGTTTGAACGGCACTTCTGCTATGCGAAAACTGCCAGTATGTAACAGTTAGATACATCTGACACTTACACAGAACTTTGACAGAGAAAATAAACAAAAGGAGCTGAATGTAGAATAGGCCCTTATAGAAAATTGTGTATGTTTCCTTGCATTTTCCTTTTTATTGTTAATAGCTCCCAAGACTATGTCTCATTGTTAAAACATGTGTGAGTTCGGTTAGCTTGGTCAAACAGTGATAAAAACAAATAGTTCTTATAAGAGAAAACTTTTTGAGGGACTGAAAATGCTAAACTAGTACATTTTGGTCGTTGAGTTTCTCTTTCCTTTTGATAATTGAAATCCTGGTTCCTAATCAAACAAAAAACAAACAACCCAAGCCAAAAGCAATAAACAAACTGTATACATTCAACTCACTAAAAGCTTTCTGTAATGAAATAACACAATTAGTATGTGCTTAATAACACATGAAACCTTGTTGCTGCAAATATCCCGAAGTTTTCTGGAAAAGTGCATCATGTTCCTCACACAGCAAATTGCTTTTGCACCAGCTACTATTTTTCATGCACAGTAGCTAGATGAATATTTACTTCTCTGAATGCATTCTTATGAAGCTTAGCAACGTGCCCATCTACAGCAATCAACAGATTTGTTCCAGGTAAGCTTCATAACAAATACTTCCTAAACTTGAGATTCTGATGGCAAAGGGATTCAATGGGCCTATTGATGGAGTGGGAGAAGATATTTCAGAGCAATGTTTTAAGACATTTAAGTGGATTCCACTTTAATAGTCTTGGGGTTTTAAGTCAAAAACATTGATGAGGATAGTTTAACTGCATCATAGCTCTAGGCTTATTATGACTTTGATTGTGTTTATATGTCCATGAACTGGCTATTCAAGAGGAGGATTATAATGCAGATGTTTTCAGAATGTAGAAGATTTATTTCTTTAGATTTAGGAGGAATTAAGCATGCAGATTTGGTATAAATTGGAACATGGTATATTTAATCATTCATTTAATATATAATTTCACTGTTTGGCATACAATGTATTGTTCTCAGAAGAGTTTCATTAAAATGAAATCCAGTGAGCACATAAGATTTGAATGCAGAGCTGCAGAGTAAATTAATTTATTTGAACAGCTTAATTTGTTTATCCTATTTATTTATGTGTGCTTTTACAGCACATATTATGAGATGGAGAGAGCAAAAAGGATGCACAGGACAACAAAATATAATTATTGCACAAACAAAAGAGATAATGAGTTCTATTCACATATAATAAGACATAGCAGACAAACTCTATGAGAAAACTGTATATACTGGCTTTATCAATTCATTTGTAAAATACCCTTTAACCCCAACAAAACAAGGGATTGAACTATGCAGAAATGAAAAATAAATTAATTTAATACCTTAACTAATTTTTTAGATCCTTGCTTCTTAATTCTGCAGTCAATAATATAGTCTACAGCAATTTTTTGTCTTTATCAAAACTAGCTGCAATAATAAATGGAAATTCTACTAATAATAAATTGAAATAT
Organism: Merops nubicus; assembly: GCF_000691845.1. NCBI lineage: Eukaryota > Metazoa > Chordata > Aves > Coraciiformes > Meropidae > Merops > Merops nubicus. Next base: position 2,621 of record NW_008612294.1, on the reverse strand, counting down.
ACTGTAGCTCTAAAAAGTCGTTAGTGATAAACTAATCGTGCTGGAATATCAATATAAGTTGCCTTCCTTACTACTGATTTGTGTAGAAAACATGGGGTTTGTCTGTGGTAAAACTGCTAACTTTACATTTAGACTTGACTTCAGAATTTTACAAAAAAGGAAATGTGCAAAAATGTTTTCAGTAAACAACTCAGGTGATCAGAGCTCTTTTGTAACTTCTGCAAAACACTGCTTTTGTACAACTCTACATGACAGAGAAAAGAAATAGAATTTGCTGCATTATAATCCTCGCAAGAGAAATCACCTAGGATGCTGTCCACTATTTTTCCTAAAACTTGTCTACTCCCAGGAAAAAACTTAATTCCACTTAATTAAAGATATCTCTAGAGAAACTAATGTTGGCTTGTACTGTAATTAAGCTCATTGTCTCTCAACAACTAGCTAAATAAAATCTGAGTGACTTTGCTAAAATTAAGTATAAGGAGGAAACTGTGCAGGGTTCCACTTGAAATCAACACATCTGAATTAAACTATATATATGCAGTTTTGGCATGAGCTAGAGATGAAACTTCAGAGACACCTCTAGGATGCTACACAAAGGGGCTCATCTTGAAGTTAAGCTGTCTCCCACTTCATCCAATTGAGATATAGGCAGTAAAGTCAGTGGAGCTTACTCCAAAACCAGATACGTACAGCTCAATTCAGCTGCTCACATTTGAGCTGTTTGAGTCACTGAAAGGTTTTGAGATGTCCATACCAGGCTGACAGACAGGACCTACAAAAGATCTGCTCTCTTCTGGAATGGCCGCAGGATTCCAGAAACACTATCCTTGCACTTACTGGCTGATGAGTGGAATTGCTCCCAAAACTTTACTGACATTATTTACTAGAAAACAAGAAATATGGAATTATTTAATGCTTTTAAAACATAAGCCTCACAAGTTACCTTTTTCCTCCATTTTTTTTTTGCTTCTCTATTTGTTTCTAAAGGTACTTACAGGTAAAAAGTAGTATGAAAAATTTAGGGCACATGTAGGAATTTAACATATGGTCAATCAACTTTTCAAAACTGGTAAGCCTGTCAATTAGGCATCAGAAACAGAGGCTATAATAAGCAACAGACAACACATTCTTAAGGGCCAAATCTAAAACATTCCGTATCCTGGTTATTTTTAAAATCTGATCGAAATCATGAATCCTAAGCATTCAAGAATCTGACATTTAACTCCTCCAAAAATGCTCCTACCATATATGAAACTTCATATCATTTTGCAAATACCATTTTAGGGAGCTGCAAAGACCTACCAGTACTCTTACACTACCAACATTGCAAGTTACACACCCTCAATATCAAGTACATTTCACAAATAACAGAATCGATCTTGTGACACTGGGCACATTTTATCTTGTAAAGAACAGGTGACATGGATTTTAACTTATGAGTTTGAAGATGTTTCTAGAATTAGAAAACATTCCCAGTTTTTTCCAGAATACCACATGTCCACAACACAACACTATCTCTGTCTCTCCAAGTAAGACAGAAGTGTCCTCATGTGTCTATACAATTCCTCTTCTACTAATCACTTGTTACTTGTGAATAGAGACTGGCGTCCACCTCTCTACAATCTCCTTTCTTTTCAACTGAACACAGCATTTGAGGTGTGGCCTCATCAGTACCAAGAATAGGGCTGCCATCACTTCCCTACTCCATCTGACCACACTATTTCTGATACAAGCCAGGATGCCATTGCCCACCTTAGCCACTTGGGCATACTGCAGGTTCATATTTAGCCAGTTGTCAATCAGTACACTCAGGTCTCTTTCTGCTGAGCAACTTTCCAGCCACTCTTCCCTAAGCCTGTATTGTAGCATGGGGTTGCTGTGACCCAAGTACAGGACCCGACACTTGGCCTTGAGGCTCATACAGTTGGCCTTGGCTCATCGGTCCAGATCCCTCTGGAAAGCCTCCCTGACCTCACACAGATCAACACTTCTAGTCAACCTGGTGTCGCCTGCAAACTTACTGAGGCTGCACTCTATCTCCTCATTGAGATCATTCATAAAGATGCTAAACAGAAGTTGCCACAATACTGAGCCCTGGGGAACATCACTTGTGACCAGCTGCCACCTGGATTTAGCTCCATTCACCACAACTCTCTGGGGCTGGCCATCCAGCCAGTGAGCGTATCCAGCAGAGCACACCCCCATCCAAGCCATGAGCAGCCAGCTTCTCCAGGAGAATGCTGTGGGGAACAGTGTCAAAGGCTTTACTAAAATCTAGGCAGACAAGATGCACAGCCTTTTCTCATCCACTAAGTGGGGCACTTTGTCATAGGAGGAGATCAGGTTAGTCCAGCGAGACTTGCCTTTTATGAACCCATACTGAATGCTGCTGATCACCTGGCTGTCCTGTATATGGTGCATGATGGCAACCAAGAAGATCTGCTTCATAACCTTCCTTGGCACTGAGGTCAGACTGACAGGCCTGTTGTTGCCTGGGTCCTCCTTCCAGTCCTTCCTGTAGATGTGTGTCACATTTTCTAACCTCCGGTCTGGTGGGACCTCCTGAGTCAGCCGTGTCTGGTGTGGGCCCTTCTCAGGAGAGAAACAGGTGAAATGGT
>NW_008612293.1:2372-3907 GCF_000691845.1 Merops nubicus | reverse complement strand
GACACGTTCTGAGCCTCAGAGGCTGCCCGACACAGGGACGCCAGCTGCACCTCAGCACGTGGGGATAAACAGGGAAGCACCATCTGACCCACCAGACCTTGGGACGGTCAAGGCCAAACAAGGGATGCAGGTGGGCCCGGGAGCTGTTGGAAAGGTCACTGGCTGGAAGTGCTGAGCTCTCTTCCAGATACAGCTCTACTTGTGCCAGTCTCTTCAGAGATCAGCTCTGCCCACTCCACGCCAAGGAGGGAGCAAGACCCCAGGGCAGGCTGAAAGCACCCGGGGCACTGCTGGCCCTCAGCCCATGGAGTCTCACCCCATGGAATCTCACCCCACGGAGTCTCACCCCACGGAGTCTCACCTTATGGAACCGGATGACGGGCTCGGGGTGGATGCGGATGATGTGCAGGCACCAGCGGTAGCCCTGCAGCAGCTGAGCAAACAGCCTCAGGAACACAGCTCGGATCTCCTTGTCCTGGGAAGAGGAAGGACAGCGTGGGCATGGCGTGGTCATGGTGTGGTAACAGCATGGTCACAGCGTGGTCACAGCGTGCACAGGAGCCAGCTCAGGGGCACAGGGGTTACATCCAGCAAGGGCCCCCAGCAGGCACCCAGCTCAGCTTCAGCCGGGCAGGGCAGGGAACTGGGCACAGCCCAGGGCAAAGGGACCCGGCCAGTGGCATTCAGTGCTGCCTGCCCTGCTGAAAAGGGAGCTCTGCAGCCCCACAATGGGGCTCTGCCTCAGCCCCTGCTCGAGCCCCTGTCCACAGGCTGGTTACTGGAACTGGAATGTGGGCAGAGAAGGGCAACGGAGCTGCTGGGGAAGGGTCTAGAGCCCAAGTGTGGGGAGGAGCAGCTGAGGGAGCTGGGGGTGCTGAGCCTGGAGCAAAGGAGGCTCAGGGGAGACCTTCTGGCTCTGCACAGCTCCTGACAGGAGCCTGGAGCCAGGGGGGGGGCGGGCTCTGCTCCCAAGGGACAAGGGACAGGACAAGAGGAAAGGGCCTCAAGTTGCCCCAGGGGAGGTTTCAGTTGCCCCTGAGGAACAATTTCTTGCCCTGGAGGGTTGTGGAGGCCTGTGCCAGGCTGCCCAGGGCAGTGGTGGAGTCCCCGCCCCTGGAGGGGTTTCCAAGCCGTGGAGATGTGGGGTGAGGGACATGGGTTAGCATTGTATATGGTAGAGTTAGGTTGGATTTGATGATCTTAAAGGTCTTTTCCAACTTAAATGGTTCTATGATTCCAAGAAACAGCACTGCTGGATTCCAGGCCACGGCTTCAAGCTCTGGCCTCGGTGTCCTGGCAGTGTTGTGCTTTGCCTCAAGCAGACCATGCCTGTCCACTCCCTGGGCAGGACACGGGGGCTGGCAGGGATGGCAGCCTCACCACGAGGCTCCCTCCCCACCCCCCCAGCTCCACTCACCTGCATTTTGAGAGAAGAGGCAGAGATGGTCGAAGGGGGGAATGCAAGATCTGCCACCTCAAGCTCTGGGTCCAAGACCTGCACAGACAAGGAAACAAGACCAATCAGACAACGGCGC
>NW_008612293.1:1016-2092 GCF_000691845.1 Merops nubicus | reverse complement strand
GAGGCTGTGAGGTCTCCTCTGGAGAGATTCCAAACCTGCCTGGATGTGATCCTGGGCACCCTGCTGTGGGTGAGCTGCTGGAGCAGGGGGGTTGAAAGAGATGATCTCCAGAGGTCCCTCCCAACCCCACCATGCTGGGTTCTGGGATTCCTCAGAGACCCAACAGCACCCACAGAAAATGTCCAAGGGGCTCAAACCTACAGGGCTGGATCTGTCAGGTACCAGAGGGAGCCTCCAGGCTGGACCCTTCCCCTGAACCCTGGCTGCTGTGCCAGGGACAGCTGGGTGGGCTGAGGGTGCTGGGACAGGGGCTGTGACAGGACCCTCCCCTGGCACAGCCGAGGGGCAGAGGCTGAGGCGTGTGGTGTTCCTCTGCAGTGGGCATCCTGGGCAGGATCTGCCAGGGGCACAGCCCGCCCTGGAACACACGAGGGCCAGAGAGGCTTCAGGGCTGCAGCTGCTTCCTGCCCATGGCCAGGGGCCAGCGACACATTCCCAGAAACCTTTGGCAGGAGAACCCCTGTCCAGCACTGCCACGCACCAGAGGCCAGCAGGATCAGGAAAGGTCTGCTCAGACAGTTTTTTGAGCACCAGGGGAGGCTGAGTTTGGACCTGAGGAACAATTTCTAGCCCTGGAGGGTTGCCCAGGCTTTTGCCAGGCTGCCCAGGGCAGTGGTGGAGTCCCCACCCCTGGAGGGGTTTCCAATTTCAAGCCGTGGAGATGTGGGGTGAGGGACACGGGGCAGTGGGGACCTGGCAGTGCTGGGGGGTGGTTGGACTCTGTGGTCTGAAAGGTCTCCTCTAACCAGGTATCTCTGTGACTCTATGACATGGTCAGCAGAACCTTGATCTGTGCTCTCAGAGCAGCCCCTGCTGCCCCCTCCCCAGCTCCCCCGGGCAATGAGTGTCCCCCCGAGGTGTCTGAGCCTGCAGACAGGGCAGGGCTGTGGCACTCACCATGGAGAGGGCCTCCCGGGTCTGCTGGAGCAGGGGCTCGGGGAGCAGGGAGATGTGGACACACTCGGGGACATTCACCGTCCCGCCGTCCAGGTCTGCGATGACAACGTCCAGCTGGA
>NW_008612293.1:0-393 GCF_000691845.1 Merops nubicus | reverse complement strand
GCTGCCCAGAGAGGTGGTCACTGCCCCATCCCTGGCACCCTCCCAGGGGAGGATGAGGGCTCTGAGCAACCTGCTCTAGTTGGGGCTGTCCCTGCTCCCGGCAGGGTTTGGACTGGGTGGCCTCTAAGGGTCCCTTCCAGCCCAAACCAGGCTGTGATTCTGTGACTGTGCTTTGATTTCATTCCCTTTCCCAAGTGCCAGCCTGGCCTCCTGGACCAGCTCTGCCCACCCACTCCAGGGTGCCATCCATGGCTCACCCCGGGCCTGCAGCCCAAGGCCTGAGGGCACATGGCAGAGCCCTGCCCGGCCGGGTGGCAGCTGGGGCTGAGGACACTGAGGCTGTGCCAGGCATCCCGGGCAGTGCCCGCTGCCACCCCCAGCCCTGCCCTGCCC
>NW_008612292.1:3118-3365 GCF_000691845.1 Merops nubicus | reverse complement strand
CCGCGCAGTTGGCCGCCAAGGAGGCGAAGCTGCACGACCTGGAGGCCATGCTGGCCAGGGAGCGCGAGACCAACCGGCACCTGCTCTCCGAGAAGGAGAGGGAGATGGCCGAGATGAGGGCGCGCATGCAGCAGCAGCTGGACGAGTACCAGGAGCTGCTGGACATCAAGCTGGCTCTGGACATGGAGATCAACGCCTACCGCAAGCTGCTGGAGGGCGAGGAGGAGCGGTGAGCTTCGCGGGCTGC
>NW_008612292.1:2382-3083 GCF_000691845.1 Merops nubicus | reverse complement strand
CCCCCAGTCTGAGGCTGTCCCCCAGCCCTTCCTCCCACAAAGGTACGTCCCGTAGCCACTTGTCCACCGCGGGCTCCTCCAAGAAGAGGAAGCTGGAGGACAGCGAGAGCCGGACCAGCTTCTCCCACCACGCCCGGACCAGCGGCCGCGTGGGCGTGGAGGAGGTGGACCTGGAGGGCAGGTTCGTCCGTCTCAGGAACAAGTCCAACGAGGTGAGTCCGCCTCCAAGGGGGATCCCCGGGGTGAAGTTCAGCCCCAGGGGCAAGAGGTGGCCCGGGACCAGCTGGGGAGGTGCAGGGGGGTCTGAGGGTGGCCGCTCTCTCCCTCGCAGGACCAGGCCATGGGGAACTGGCAGATCAAGCGGCAGAATGGAGACGACCCTTCCCCCCGAAGTTCACCCTGAAGGCCGGGCAGGTGGTCACGGTGAGTCCCTGCCCGCTGACCCCAAACCCCCTGGGGCCCTTGGGTTCGTGGAGTGACCGGAGCCGGGGCGCAGGCTCCTTGACGTTGAACTTTTTTTGGGGGGTACAGACCCATATCCCCGGGGTCTGGGCTCTGCAGCCCCTGAGATGTCCCTAGATCTGGGCCTCGGGGGCTGGGGCGACCCACAGCCCCCCCAGCAACGTGGTGTGGAAGGCACAGAGCAGCTGGGGCTGTGGGGACAGCCTGCGTACAGCCCTCATCAACTCCAACGGGGAGGT
>NW_008612292.1:1948-2299 GCF_000691845.1 Merops nubicus | reverse complement strand
GGGGGCTGGTGGGTGCTCAGCCCCCCAGCTCCTCTCCTGTCCCTGCAGGAGGTGGCCATGAGGAAGCTGGTCCGCACGGTGATCATCAACGATGAGGATGAGGACGAGGATGAGGATGAAGTCAACATGCATCACCGCCATGCCCACGTGAGTGCCGTGGGCTCGGGTCCCAGGGGTGCTGGGGGGGCTCGGGGCTGGCCCCAGTCAGGGTGGGAGGCAGCTCAGCATCACCCAGGATCAGGCCTTAGGGGAGAAGGCAGTTGGCAGGGTGCTGTGGAAGCAGCCACCTAGGAGAAGCCAACAGACGTGTGGCACCTGGAGGAGGTCACTGCTTGCCAAAAAAAACTCAGA
>NW_008612292.1:1354-1936 GCF_000691845.1 Merops nubicus | reverse complement strand
CAACCTTGACCTGGCAGGAAAAGGGCTGGAGGAGCCAGGAGAGAGGCTGAGCTGGCACCTCACATCGCCTGGAGATGGAGGACAGGGCAGTGGGCAGTTGATGGATGACGCTTCTCCACGGCAGCTGCTCCATCCTCTCCGCTTCCTGAGGGCACTGGAACAAGTCCAGAGGTGACTTTGTCCTTCGCCTCAGCCCATCGCTCCCTCGCAGAGCTGGAATAAGCACCAGGAGGAGCAGCAGGCAGTGTGCCAGGAGCAGAGCTGCAGCCACTTCTGCCCAGATCAAAGAAAACGTCCCTGGCTGCAGCCCAGAAGCCCCCACAGCCCATCCCACCAGCAGGGACCACGCCTGGAGAGGTCCCATCACCGCCGAGCTGGTGAAGAACCTGCTGGGTGCTGCTCCCAGGGGCTCTCTGACAGCAGCAGGATGGGGTGCCCACAGAATTGTGGAATCATTTAGGCTGGAAAAGACCTTTAAGATCACCGAGCCCAACCTTTAACCAGCAGCCCAAGTCCATCATCTGCTTTCCCTGGAGCTCTCTGGGTCTGAGGGCTGTGCCAAGGCGGGTACTGGAGCTCCTG
>NW_008612292.1:1058-1320 GCF_000691845.1 Merops nubicus | reverse complement strand
TTTCCCGGGGGAAAGCAGCCAGCCTGGGCAGCGAGGAAGAGGATGCTCTGAGAGGAGCCCAAGAGAAGAAGAGTTAAGATGTCTCCAGTGTGCTGGGAGCCCAAGGTGCCAGGACAGGGCAGCAGGGACCGGTCACCCGTCCGCAGTGTGCCAGCCCCAGGAATCTGGGGTTATACCACAACAATTCATCATTTTAAACCCCGTGCTGGAGAGGATGGGTGGAGGGCGGATCCCCTTTGAGGGCTGACCCGGGGGGGGCCTC
>NW_008612292.1:701-1046 GCF_000691845.1 Merops nubicus | reverse complement strand
TTGTCTGTCCCCCCCCTCCAGGGCAGCTGCGGGGGCTCTGGGGACCCCGGGGAGTACAACCTGCGCTCCCGCACCGTGGTGTGTGGCACGTGTGGGCAGCCGGCCGACAAGTCGGGAGCGCAGAGCTCCGGGATCAACACGGTGTCCTCGGGCTCCTCCACCTCCAGCGTCACCGTCACCCGCAGCTACCGCAGCATCGGCGACTCCGGCATCGGCCTCGGGGACAGCCTGGTCACCAGGAACTACCTCCTGGGCAGCTCCGGCCCACGCAGGCAGGTTAGTCCCTGTTTCCAGAGCCCAGCCCCAGGCTGTGCTCGTGCTGCTGGGAGCTGCCACCCAGCCCCT
>NW_008612292.1:0-387 GCF_000691845.1 Merops nubicus | reverse complement strand
AAAATTCTGCCCCCAGCTTTCCCCTAAGTACTGGGAGTCTGCAAGCTGTTCCCCCTGGAGCCTTCTCTCCAGGCTGAGCCTCCCCTTCTCCTCTTGCCCTGGGCTTGCACCAGCCTCTTCCTGAGGGCAGCGTGGAGCCCAGGCTGGGCTGGGCAGGGACGTGGCCCTGGTGTCTCCTCACCCCACCCCATGCTTGGCCACCTCGGCAGCCCCAGAGCATCCCTCCCCCTCCACGGCTCCTGTCCCACCCCTGCCCAGCCTCATTCATCAATATTTCAGCACTTAATTATTAGCCAATATTATGACCCTCAGATATTACCACTAATTCTCCAATTTCTGACTTCAGGACTTCATCCCTGAGCCAAGGGGCCCCAGGGGCCAGGGGGG
>NW_008612291.1:0-354 GCF_000691845.1 Merops nubicus | reverse complement strand
ACCCCGGGACACCAAGGGTCCTGGGGGGGCTGAGGGTCCCAGGGGGGCCACGTTTCCTTGGGTGGCCAAGGGTTGTGGGTTGTCCAAGGGTCCCAGGGTGGCTGAAGATCCAGCTGAGGGTCCTGGGGTGGCCAAAGGTCCTGGGGTGGCTGTAGCTGCATCTCCTCCATCTCACGGACCAGCCAGGATGCTCTTATCTGTCCCTTAACACAGCACAGGGGGGGTCTTGGGACCATCTTGGGACATCTTTTCCAACGAGTTTTTACCTCCAGAGCACCGTCTGTCTTCTGATGGTGACCTCCAAGCGTAGAGGCTCTCCTGGGTTTGTAGAAAGTGTGAAAAAAAACCCTGGGG
>NW_008612290.1:0-1209 GCF_000691845.1 Merops nubicus | reverse complement strand
ATCCCCAGGGGTCCCTTCAGCCCCCCAGCACTGGGGTTCAGTCATTCCCAGCCATGCAGGCACCCTGGGCCCATCTCTTGGCTCCCCTTTGCCCGGTGGGTTGGGTAAGGGGAGAGCTGGAGGGCACAGCAGCCGACCCCACGGGCACACGGCACTGGGAGGAGTGAAACCACCTCAGAGCAGATCTGTCCCCACCCCAGGGAGCCTGCAGGAAAGAGGGGGTGACAGAGGGAACCCCCAGCTCTCAGCTGGGTCGGGGTGGTAGGAGCTTCATGCCTCTGCTGCGGGGTTACTGGTGTGTAACCAGAGGAACATGAGCTCAGGTCAGGGTGCCCAGCATGCCGGGGCCTCGGGGCCCTTCCCAATGTCACTGGAGCCACCCAGCCTCCAGGGAGACCCTCCTGCAGCCTGCCAGGACCTGGGGGAAAGCTGGGGGCACTTTGGAGCAGGGACAGGACAAGGGGGGATGGTTTAAACTCCAAGAGGGAGATTTAGACCAGAGAGGAGGGAGAGATTGTTGCTGCTGAGGGTGCTGAGCCCCTGGCCCAGGCTGCCCCGAGAGGTGGTCGCTGCCCCATCCCTGGCACCATCCCAGGGGAGGTTGGACAAAGCTCTGAGCACCCTGCTCTAGCTGGGGCTGTCCCTGTCCCTGCAGGGGTTGGGGGAGGGGACATTTCAGGTCCCTTCCACCCAAACCAGGCTGGGGTTGTGTGATTCCAAACCCTGGGGCGGCCACAGGAGCCCAGAGGGCTCTGGAGTGGCCAGATCAGGACCTGCAGGGTGTCACTGAGCTGGCAGGAGGGACATGGGGGGGGAGCACTGTCAGGGAGTGCTTTGAGGGCAGCTCTGCCCATCAGGTGCCCGGGAGGGTCTCAGCCCCTGCCCAGCACCCGCAGCCTGGGGGCCTTGGGAGCCGTGGGCCCGAGGAGGGGGCACTGCAGCCCCTTCCTCCCAGGCCCCCGGGCACCCCCAGGAGTTGGCTGCTGGCTGGGGACATGGGTGGCAGGGGAGGGGCGTGGGCAGGTCGGTGACCCCCTGGTCTGTGGGGTGCCCTGACACCCACAACTGCCTGAGCAGCCCCCACACCACCCGGGTCCCAGACCTGTGGCAGAGACACAGCCCAGGAGGCCACGGCCAGCGGGGCCTCTGCTCTGCCCCAGCACCCATCCTGTGCCCACGGGGCCCCTGGCAGAGCTGCCAGGCCCCACC
>NW_008612289.1:0-206 GCF_000691845.1 Merops nubicus | reverse complement strand
CCGAGAAGTCCCGTGCACTAGAGTCCTGCACCAGCGTCTTGCACCATCAACGTGCACCAGCGTCCTGCACCAGCATCCTGCACCATCGCCGTGCACCCCAGCCATGCACAGCACCCGTACGCTGCGGCCGTGCCCCCTAGCCACGCACCACTGCTGGGCACAGGGCTGCCAGGGCCGGGGCATCTCATCTGCCAGGCCAGGAGGGG
>NW_008612288.1:0-17286 GCF_000691845.1 Merops nubicus | reverse complement strand
GCTCTGCGGTTTTCTGGCAGACTCCTGCTTACGGTAATAAAGAGGACACAGTTTGTGTTTTCTTGCCTCCCAGAGGTAAAACTCTGTGAGAAACAGGAACCTTGACTCAAGTGTGGAAAATGAGGTGATTTGTAATGAACTTGAGCAATTTTATTTATTTGTTTTGAGGGTTCTTGGTTTTTTTAATCCTTTCCTGTACCAGCAAGCTTCCTGCTGGGACAGAAAGTTTCTCCAGGTTCCTTGGGGGACAAGTGGGTTTGTGTGAGCGGCCTCCAAGTGACAGCGACCTGTCATTGACATCAGCGCCGCTGTTGCTGACTTGCTGCCTCCTCCTCTTCCTCTTCCTCGCTGTTCCTCTCCCTCCCGCCCCCTCAGCCGTACCTTTCTCCGCTCCGCGGCGGCCGGGCCGTGGGCAGCCGTAACGCGTGGCACGGCCCTTGGTTTGGCTTTCGGGTCCTCCTGTTTCCTCCTCGTGAGGCCCCGAGGCTGCCGGCGTCTGCAGCCGTTTCAGGCCTTCCTTTCAGAAAGGCAAAAGCCTCAGTGGAGATCCTGTCCAGACCTGTGGGAAAGTGCCGCCCGGCGATAGCTATTAATACTGTTCCTTTCCCACTCCTCCTGGAAGGAACTCCCAACAGGAAGGTTTCAGTGGTCTGCACAGCTTCGCTTTAACTCTTTGGCTCCTACATCATTAAGCTGCCTCAACAAAGCCACCTCAGCTTTTTTTTGCCAAATGTTCATTGTCTCTCGAAATAATTGCTAGCAGAGATTTGCCATTGAAAGTCTTTACACAGCAGTTTTCCCCCTCCTCCCCAGGGGGATGTTAGTAGTGCTTGATTTGGAGATTACTGATGTTGACTGCAGTATTTGGAAATATGCCTCGACTGTCACTGAGGTTAATAAAAACACCTTAAGGGGTGCCATCAACAGGTTAGTTTGGCTGGTCAACCAACGGTCGTGGTGTGCAGAGGGGTCTGCACGTCGCCTCGTGCAGGGTGGTTTGCTCTGCTCCTGGGGGTCTGCTCCCCCTCGCCCTACGTGTTTAACTCTAATATCAGAGACACCACACGTGTGCTCCGAGGGGAGAATGCAGCTTCTCGTTGCTCCATGGGAATTGCAATCAGCCTGTGTCTGCTCTGACACGTAGGACAGACATCTGCCTCTTCTGGACTCTCTTACAGGAGCTCTGCAATAAAAAACAAAACAAAAAATCCAACCCCAGGGGTGGAAGATGTGTTTATCACTGCAGCACAGGGTGAGCCATTGGAGAGGTCTGTTTTAGACATATTTCAACGTGCGGGCTGTTCACGATGTACTGACTGAAGCACTAACACCACAGCTTCTCTCCGTGGGCATTTTTTGCAGTTTTTGCTGGTTTTCCCCTCTTGGTAAAAAAGATAATTTAGCTGGTTTCACTTTTGTTTCTAGTCTGATTCTAATCGAGGTCATCCTAGTTTTTGTGGCTGGGCACTGTTACCTCATTCGCACCTCTACATGAAAAGATAGTATTTGTAGAACTGGAAGGCCAGGTTTATCCTTCTTATCCCTTTTTGACACCCGTGCTTATTTTTCAGATGTATTTTTAAGACTTATTTCTATAGTTCTGTGGAAAAATTGCTTTGTGAATATAACTGTCAACACAGCTATTGGTAAAATGTTTTTCAGCAATACTTCCCCTGCGGTTGTTGCATAACCAGTGAAAATTAACGAGCATAATGATAACAGCACTTTATTTGCACATTCCTGGCATGTTTTGTTTTAGAATGAGCTAGCCCCTTTTTAAAATGTCATGGAAGATATCAGATGGTAGCAGTGCCACAGTGTTGTTAGGATTAGAGTATCTCAAAAACTTGACTCTGACTCGTACTATGATTTCTGCAGCTGACAGTTTTGGTGCTAGTCCATTCTTACACAATCCTTTCCCTTAAACTTCCAAGGAAAAATCGGAATGCTGCCGAAAACCATGTACCTAAAAAGCACAACTTCAAATGCTGCTCCTCTTTTTATTAGAAAAGAACAAAAGGCACACATACATGTTCTTTGTGGAAAACTAAATGATGTAAGAAAATAAGTGCTGCTTAAGAGGAAATGTAACAGATGAAGTATAAAGAGTTTTACTTCCTGTATTTTGATTTTTAACCTTTCCCAAACTTTCTCTATTGTAAAGTTAAAACAAAGTCTTATCAGCGAGTGCCACATAGCAGCAGCTGGATAGCATTAGAGCCCTCTGCACGGGCTATTCTTCTTCATTACCTTTTTCATGACAGCTCTTACTTTGCACAGAAAATGTTACTTTGCATTGGAGATTTATGTAACTCAGGTGTCTTCCATTCTGGACTGAAGCATGGCTGTGGTGAAATGAGGGGTTTACAAGCAGAGTCAAGAGAAATTTATGGGAGAAAAAAGATGAAATTTACAAAGTTCAGTGAAAAAACATGAGTTTATACAAGGACTGTAATGACTCCCCCCTCCCTGGCCTCGCCTCAAATCATCCCTCCTCCCATCATTTCGTGGCAGTGAAAGAAGAGCATTATTTTGTTTGGTTCAGAGGGCATTTGATGGCAAATCTGTTTCTGGTTTCTGCATGCATTAAAACTAAATCATCTGATGAGTGTGTTCCTGTTAGAACAAAACCGGCGCACGCTCCTGTTCGCTACCTGATGAGCTGGTGTGGTTAATCTCTAGCTCCTAATGTTTATTTTTAAATTCTCTAATTTATTTAAATAGTAATTTAAATTTGGAGTGAGCAAAGTGTTCTGCTACTAGTAGAGCACTCGGCCCCAGAGCGATCAAATGATGTCTTGGACTTCTTCCACTAGTGCTGCTGTAAGGAGCATGGGAGTGCTGGAGGAGTGTTGCCCCAGCCCCCTGGGGTGGGAAGGCACTGGTTTGGGTGACAACTTCCAGTTACTAGATTGGTTCAGGATTTTTCTGATGAAATATTTTCATCATAGAAGAAAAATGTTGTCTTGTTTAAATTGAAAGTTTGCAGGAGCCTGCCAGTTTCAGTGGTGATCAAATAACCAGGTTCACGTTGTCATTACCTCAACCAGCACTGCCAGTTTTAGACCAAGGAGCTACAGGTCCAGACCCACATCAGAGCAGTACTTTTTACCATACTGCTGGATATTCTAAAATGGATATTTACAGATCTCTTCCATGCTTTCTGCAAGCAGTGACTTGATCCTGGTGTCCCATATGCCACCTGAACCTTCCGGTCTGTGGTCTGTAGAGATGTATGCTCTTTGGTTCAAAAATACCAAAATACTTATACAAAGCTGTAGCTCCAACAAAAAAGATGTGTGGGGACAACCCGAGAGTAACCACTAAGACGTGTAAAGGATGCATCTTTAGGGCTAAGTTCCCAGCCCCTGGGGTGTTTTCAGTGGACTTAGGGGTATAAGAGATGGGTAAGGGCGCTCTGCGCATGGTGGTTCCGGGTTAGGTCCTGGGGCCACCACCTGGTTTTGCCTTCACTCTCTCAACCTCAAGAGTCCTGGTTCCTACCAGTGTAAAGCAGGAAAGCCTTAATGCTGCAGAGAGGCTGTTTGGAGCAGGACAGTGATTCCTCACCCGGACCTGCCCTTGACCCCTCCAGCTGTCCCCAGAGCACGTTGTCCCATCAGAAGCCTTCCCGAAGTGAGACCTTCTTGCAGCACATAGTGGTGCTGAGGTTACTCAAAGAGACCGAGAACAGGAGGATATCTTAAGGGGAAGCCTTCCTGGGAAATTAGCTTCTTTTTCCTCCCCTCTGTTTCCACACGAGTACTAGTGCTTGCTGATGCAGGGGCCAGAGCAGAGGAAGCCCAGGGCTGGTGTTTCTCCCTCGCCTGTGTGTTTAGGCTGGTTTCCTAAGGAAACACAGCTTAGGCAACCACACTGCTTTTCTGTGCCCTCCTCCTCCCCGGGGGCTTCTGAACCTGCTAGACAATTTCAAATGAGAGTCTCACAGGTAATTAATTTTCTTTAAGCCTGAAAATCAGTGGCTGGGGAAGGGAGAGGAACTGAAACTAATGCCCCGCTGAGGGAATGGTAAGTCCAACTTTGCTGCTGTCCATTCTGTTTAGCAGGACAGCAACACGTCCAGGCTCTAGCAGGGGCAGGCTCCTCCTGCAGAGCTGCTGTGGGGAGCGTAAGAAGAGCAAAAGCTGCTGGAGGAGGGTGGGAGCAGCTGAGATGGGGAAGGACATTAAAAAATACAAATCTGTGAGAAGACAGACATCACTAATTCTCTTGCTCACAGGACAGACGTTGCAAGAGTGGACTTGACAGGGAGAGCTGCTAGACTTCATATCTCGTGGAAGTTCTCCTATCAGCTGTGGAACAGTCACAAGTTTCCAGGCTGAGGCAGCACAGCCTGTACGTGACACTCACTTGGTGGTTTCTGACAGCAGCCCTGGGAGCGTGGGCAATGCCAGCAGAGCAGGTCCATTTCCTGCTCCTAAATGCTTCTGAGGATGGTAAAAAAAAAATATTTCTCTTTTTCTTCCCTTTTTTTAAAAAGACTTTTCCTAGAGCTTCAGGTTCTTGCTCATTGGCTCTTCGGTCTGCACCCATGCTTTTCATTTCTGGTTGTTACATCATCTTTGTTGCATCATCTTTGGGCTACTTCTAGCTTAAATAAGATGACTGATGGCTGTCTGTACCTGCCAGTGCTGTCACTTGTTAATCCAGAGGCCCAGACCCTCCAGTGCTCTGCACCTGCAAACAATAAACTGTCACCATCACAGTGTAATTAGTTTTATTTTTTAGCATGTTTTAAAATATGTAATAGCATTTGTATGGCTCGTAAACTTGAAATACATAATACTGTCATCATGTAGGGGCCAGATGATCAGTATTGCCTTAGCGTTGCTTGTTTTCCACACTACCATTTTTACATCTATTCATCTGAAAACTTTCCTCAACAGATGTAGCATATGTTATGGTCTGATGGCTGCCAAACTCCAGCTGCAAACTTCTTGAGGCCAAGACCCTCTCCTGAAACTCTTTGTCATTTCAAGCTCAGATATATATTTGAGGACAGTTCTCCAGCCTTTAAAGATCTTCATGGACAAAGTCCAGAAAGTTAGGAAAGAGCAGTCACACCCAAAGAGAGATTCTGAAGTCTGAAAATGTTTCAGTGTGTCTCTGTCTTAGTCCTAATTTTAAAATAATTAAGTAATTTCAGAATTCCTTGTTCCCTTCTGTCAGGATGTCAGTCCTGCAATCCATGCCACTCCAATCTCACTGTCTGAATTGTCTCCGTTTTGTTAAAATTCCTATTTACCTCAGACTTTTCTTGTGTTCCCTTCCTCTTTGTTGTTGCAGGGTGCTAATTCCTGTTTAGCACTGGGCTGAAGGCTCTGTCAGCTGAGGCAGGTCCTTATGGTCACTGGGATCAGGTTTTGGACTTTGGGACAACAAGGATGTCCTGAATGACCAAAGCAGCATTCTCTTTCTGGGAGAGTTCAGCTGGGACACACAAGTATTTACCCATCAGACAGGTTTTTGTGCTTTGCCCCACTGTCTCTTCTTGGTCCTGGCACCACAGCAAGCAATAGCTTGAAAAGGTTGGAATGTTCTTACTAAGAACATGAAGTGGAAGCAGGAAGGAAGAGAGGAGTCAGAGAGGAGGAGAGTTTGTTTTCTATTGGGAGGTAGGAGTGAGACTCACAGCAGTCAAAGAAAGTCATTTGGCTTGCAGAGAACTCTTCTGGGATGTGAAGGGCCAGTGCTTCCCTGCCCAGAGGGAAAGCACAGGGAGGTGAACTAAAACAGCAAAAGTTTTCTATGCAAGTCAGCTTATATATAAAGATATATAAACTAAAGAAACATCAAACCAGGGATCTAGCAGGTTAAGTCTCCAGCTGGTCTACAGATGGAGTGAGAGGGATTAGAGAAATGTGCCATCACGGAGGATTACGAGGAAACCTTGAGAGTAACAAGTACTAAAAATACTGAACTTTCAACAGTGTATTAACTATTCATAGGAACTGCCATGTTGGCTCAAACCAGAATTCCATCTTGCTAAACACCCTGTCACTGTCAGTGGCCGGTACTGAAAGCCTGGGAAAGAGCACAGGAGCAGGGGAAGCTTAGGAGTGATCCTCCCAGCTCCCACCACGGGGATTCCTCAGGGCCTGACTTTCAGCACTTACAGATGGAATTATAGTTCTGAATCTGTGCGAGATTACCAGAAAAAAATGACATAATTGTTTGTAGCCAAGATCTTGGAAGATTATCTGAGCAGGGAAAAGAGATGTAGGAGCATCTCACACAAAAGCAAATATTCTGTTCATCTGAGTGACATGGCAGTAGAGCCAGAAGTAGGGGCACTACATATCTTGGAGAACGCTGCACTCGTGCAACAAGTGCTGAATACGAGCTCCTTCCTTTGCTTCTTCCTTTTTCTAACTGTAATGAGTGCTGTAGAGCACCTGAAGCTGTTCTGCAGCTCAGTGAAGTACACAGCAATGTGATTCTGTTCCACCTCTCACCAGTCCTACATGGCATTTAAAGCAGTATTGCCTCATCAGTAGAACATTCCTGTTTCTATTGGAGGGTTCAGAGCAGAGTCGTGGCACGTTTTAGCTTTGGGTTCTTAAGTGGGTGTCAGGTCTTAGGTCTGGCCTCGTGTTAAATTTCTATTAGATTTGGGCAAGACAGGGAATTGTCTGAAATTTGGAATTGCTTGGACAGCAGAATTAAGAAATACTCCTGAATTTGTTGCTGAAGAACTGAGCATGTTCACATCACTGGAAAAACTTTTTTCCTTCTTCATTTCTCATTTTTCCTTCTTCATTTCTCTTGTTTTTCCTGTGAAAATTTAGTGCTTTAATTGTGTAATTTGTCATTCTGTGATGATTCCCTCTGATTTTTAGCTGTCATTAAATGTCATTAAATGACTTAATTCCTGGATGAATAGAATGTGTATGTGAAATATTAATGTGTTATTATTGGCTCATCAGGTCTTGCCAGGCAGATATTTCTGCCTGGGCCTATTAAATTTTGAGTAATCCTATCGGAGGTCTTACCATTATTAGTATCTTCCAAAAATGAATCAGACAAGAAATACTAATTAACTTTTTTGTAAAGAGTTAATATAGCAGCACAGTTATACTGTAATTTTTATAACGTCTAAATAATTTCTTTCTCTCAGGAGTGTGTCTTTGCCAAGGGTTTGGTTGTTGGCTTTTTTTCTTCTGGAGATGTGAGGGAGATGCTGCTACTCGCTCCAGTCTGTTTTTCTTGTCTCCCTTACAAACCCAAAGGTGGCTGCTCAAGGGTAGCAGGCTGCAGCACACTTCTCCTGTCTTAAGTTTTTTGGATTCCTTCCTAAAGACTATGGGTCAGCAAAAATACATGTGAGGTTGTGGGTGACTTTCATAAAGCAGGTGTGGCAGGAACGTGAGTGTTTGTGCTTTTCTTTCAAGAAATTTACGGTTTAATTACAACACACTCGACTCTCTCGGGGGGAGACCCCCAAAACTGAGAAAAGACAAAAAGGGCTTTGTACTCCTGCGCTGTGCTCAGGGTTTAGATCTCACCTTGTAAAAGTTTTTATTGCAGCCGCCTCCTCCGCTTGTGCCACGAAACAGTGAATCACTCCTTCAGGCCCCCAGGACGACTGCAGCTCTCATGTTTTATCCTGACACCTCCTAGATGAGCTTTCCATACCAGGGGAAGGGAGGACATTTGATGCTTCTGACACGGTTCTGACGCCTCCCCCTCTCGGAGGAGTGCTGGCCACCTTGGCTGTGAATCCCAGCAGGAGACCACATTCGGGGTGATTAATGTCTGCGGGGCTCAGCCGCCCCTCGGCTTCTTCCAGGGCACTCATTCTCCTGGCTGAGCTGCAGGGTGACCTGGGCAGAGGCCCAGTGCCACTGGTCCTTTCCCATCCTCCTGTGTAGGAGTGTCCAGAGAAGCTCGCCCAGGGCACCTGGCAGGGACCTCCCTCGTGGCTGCTGGTGGTCTTCAGGAGCTGAAGACTTCCTTCCCCGTGTGCCCCTCACACCTTAACTGCGTAAATGGGGGAGCTGCCTTGTGGCTCTGGAGACAGAAAAGGTTAACTCTTCATCCTTAGAAAATGTATTAACTTCTCTCTTCTGTTTTTTTGGTTTGGGTTTTTTTTGGGGGGGAGGACAGGACACATGTAATGTTTTTCCAGAATGTTTTTTCTTGAGGAGCTCTACTGCAGAAGCGGTTCAGCAGGTTTTACGTTAGGTCTCCCTTTGGTGCTCCATCGTGTTTTACTTTGGCTAAATAAAATAAAAATCTAATTTAGCAAACTCTTTTTTTCCTCTTTCCTTTTAGCATTTATATATGAGAGCAAATACTGCAGTTAAAACACTGTCCGTTAATAACCTGCCTGTTTTAAGAAAAAATGCTCAATTTCACTTAAACATTTCTATAATAACATAATAGTCAGCTTGAATAATGTGAACACAATTGTGCCCACAGGATGAGGCAGAGATTTCCCCTGTTACCTTGCACGTGGCTGTTTCAAATTACCTTAATAACAGGGCAGTGCACACAAGTGAGAAGTGCACCATAAGAAGGTACCTTATCCAAAGCAAATAATGGCTGTGGATTCCTCAGGAGCTGGAAAAGAGGCAAACGTGTAGTCAGCTGTAGGACAAAGCACGAGGGAATGTCTTGTTGCCTAAAACACTAGCTTCAGTTTAGGTGAGGTCCATTTGTATAGATGAGCTTCCCTGAGGTAACCTAGCATAGCCAGAAGCAGTAGCAAAGGTTTGGGTCTTGTTTTAAGGTTTCTTCCTGTTCTGTGGATACAAAAAATAGTAATTGCAAATCTCCAGCTCCTTTATTTGTGGCATCTAGTAGAAAAGCTGATCCTGAACCTTCTCTGTGCAGACTGTGGTTAATCTCAGGGACTCACTGGTGTGGCACACTGCTCAAGGGGATGGAGTGCAGGGTGCACGTCCAGAAAGCAGCCGAGAGCCAGCGCCCGGGGCTGGTGCTGGTGTACCCAGGCTGTGCTGGGGACCTGCCGCCCTCACCAAGCAACCAGGGCGTGCTCTGGGTGCCCACACCTCTCTGCTCCCTGTCCCAGAGTGAGTTTCCAGTCTCTGGAGGAAACTAGTAAAGGTTTGGAGAGGGCCTGAAGTGATGAGATCAGTGGAAGAAGCAGACGAGTCCCATGATTTCTTTACCCCAGTCAGAGGCAGATAAACTGGGGCTGTGTTGGAAAATGGGATGTACATCACTCATGTACACTAACTCATTCCCACAGGGGAGAGAGAGCATCTGATTTCTGATTTCCCATTTTCCATCAGTGTTCCACCCTGTCTTCATCTCAGTAATGATGGCTTCTTCTTTTCCTAAAAGCAGCTTTAAAGGTCATTGATGTTACATGTATTTTTCAGGATTTTTTCTGGGCCAGACGCAGGCATAGAAAGGACAAATAAAGTTCATCTCTTCCTTGAAATGTGTCTTGATTGGGGAATTGAAAGATTTTTTTTGTATTTCCGGACAGACATTTGTATGTAGTTGAACTCACTGTAGTGCAGAATTCCTCTGTCTCTCTTAACTTCCATAGGCTTCTCTCCAATAAAACCGGGGAGATGGTGAATGTTCCCAGGAAAGCAACGGGCTGCCTGTGTTTCAGTTTCCCAAGGAGCAGCTCCCCTCAGCCACGATCTGTGAGCCCTTGGGAGAGCCCGGCGTGGAAGCGTGTCATGCAGAGCCAGATGCTTCAGGCTCTTCAGTGAGTGGCCTTTGATTTGGCCAGAAATACTGTGACTTTACGAGATCACCTCCAGAGTGTAGCTCGTGTGTACAGAGTAGAGGAAGGTACACCATAAAACACTCACCACAAAGACTCATGCAGAAAATTAAACTATTGTTTGTTATGGGGAGGTGGAGAGAAATAGCAGAAATGCAACATCTAATGTAGAAACCTTATCTCGGACACCAGGAAACTTTCCTCAGGCCAGTTTATTGGGACAGATCTGAAATGTCAGTGTGTGTGTGGATGTGTCTTTTTTAAGTTCACTTTCTGAGGATGATGAAGGTAATATAGACAGTGTGTCACATCCCTGTACTGGAATTGGCCGTGAGGTAAAAGGTTAAAAACTAGGAAAACATGGTGTATACAGTTTGAAAAGCAGACAATATAGATGTTAACTTTTTGCCTGTCAAGCTTTTTCTGTCTGTAAAAGACAGAGATTTCCTGCAAATGTTGAACAACTCTGGGAAAGTTTATGGAATTGGTTTTGTGTGTGAGGACAAGTGTGCACTTGGAATAACAGAAGTATGGCAGTGTGTGCAATTAACGCAAAGCCAGAGACAATCAAAGACTTGTTAATAAGCATACAGTTGTCAAAAAGATCCTCTGCTGAGCTCACTGCAGCAGTCTGCAGTTTGGTTCCACGTTTATAGCTGGTTAAGCAGAGCACACGTTCACTGAGTTCAAGGCAGCCTGTTGGACACTGACAATACATCACTAGTGTTTTACTAATTTTGCCGTTTTAGTGCTAATTTAGCAATGGAGTTCTAAAATCACTGCTTATTCAGAGATAAATACATCATTCCACACTGCCTAATGAGAGCCTGTCAATTTTTAAGTGTTGAAAGATTTGCTATTCTTTAGCAAAAAGAGGGGCCGTTGGTGGGGAGGAGGATGTGCAGGAAAGGAGCAGCGCTGGCCCGGGGCCGAGCCCTCGGGTGACCCTTCCCCAGCGCACCTCTGTGGCCACCAGTGCTGACAAAACTCAAACCATTGTAGAGAGAAATCCCTTTAAGATGGCACGTCTTAGAGAACCAAGTATTTGTCTCCTAATATACAGAAATTCCAACCAATAAATATTTATAGTAACTTTTCTATTGTTTGCTCTGTGCATTGATGCACCTGATCTACAAACATTTGCGCATGTAAAGTGGTTCCCACGAGAGTTCTTGGGGTTCTAGGCAGTTATTGAAGTATTCATGTGATGTTATTTGCAGGATCAGGGCCTTTGCTCACTTCTTTTCTGGCTCTTTTTATCCTATTGCATGTTCCCATCCTTACATCTTTGTCTTTATGGTGCTTTGAAGTGAACATTTCAATTGCCTCCAGCTTAGGAGCTTCGTTTAGTGTGTAGTAGACAAAATGTGTGAATTTTTCCTTGGGGATTTTTGTTTGTTTGTTTGTTTTGGTTTGTGTTTTTATTTTATTATTTTCTGAGGAAGGGGAATCCTCTTCCCAAACTGCTGTTCTGAGGTCAGTAAAGACTGGACCAAATCATCTGTGACAGGCACAGTTTTAGTGTGATTTGTTTTGTTTTGTTTTTTCCACCTTTAAGTAATTTAAATATTTTTAATTAAAATCTTTCACAGACGGGCACAGTGTTACCAGCATTTAATTTAGTAAATATTTCAATGTAAAGAAGTTTCCTTTAATTAAATGCTTTAAGAATAAATTAGCTGTTGTGCTTCTTATGAAAACAGACATAAAGATGTTCCTGTATTATAACTGTAAAACAGCAGATACAAGTGGTGGATAATTAAAGGTGCATATGACAAAAAGACAAAGCACTAAAACATTTCCAGAAACGTGTAATTTTATCGTTGTCAGAAATGTGAAAGATTTTTTTTTCTAAATTCTGTTAGTAGCTAAAATTATGCTGTTAGTTTCCCTAGACAAAATGTTTTCCCTGCATCTGCCCGTGGGGATTTTGAGTGCCTGTGGGCTGAGCCTTAAGCTCCTGCGCTGAGTTAGGACCAGGGTGTTTGGCTCTGCAGAGGCTGGGGGCTGCTGCGTTGCTGCGTCAGTGCAAAGGAGAAGTGAGGAAGATGCAGGGTTTGGAACCCTTCACACAGCTGAACAGAAACCCGAGAACAAGACTTGAAGGAAAACAAAGAGCTAAAGATTATT
Organism: Merops nubicus; assembly: GCF_000691845.1. Lineage (NCBI taxonomy): Eukaryota > Metazoa > Chordata > Aves > Coraciiformes > Meropidae > Merops > Merops nubicus. The sequence goes on along the minus strand of NW_008612288.1, from coordinate 5,429 downwards.
TCTTTCTTTCTTTCTTTCTTTCTTTTTTTTTTTTTTTTTTTTTTAGGAAAACACACAGAAGCTAATTTTAGCTTCTTGATCAAATTGACCCAGTCTTTAACCCTGGCAAACGTTACCACAACACACTTCCAATAGACAATAGTTTGCATACCAGCATTGCACTGGAAACAGATGTGCGTGCAGGACTGGCTTTTTTGGGAGACTCTCTGAGAATTCCACTAGAGCGAAAGCCTGAAAGTGCTTTCTTCCTAATTGGGTTATAAATCGGGTCTTCTTTCAAACCCAGACTGGGCTCTTTTCAGAGTCACTTGCACTCTTTAAAAACTTATTATGTCACAGCTATGTTTTGACCAGACTTTCAAAATATCATTCACTCCCAGAAAAGTTGCTTGGCATGAAGCTTGATTATTATCTTGGGGAGGAAAAAAAAAAAAGAAAAAAAATTGTTACCAGCTGGGCTATTCATGGACGATTGTTGTGCAGTTTATACATCAAAACGTTTGGAATGTGAACAATTACTTCTTTTGCTTTCTCACAACGTCTCATAAAGTCAGACTTTGGTTGTGTTTATCAAAAATACCTCGTTCTTCTCCTGCTGCAACTTCTTTATATTCCCCCCCTGCTGTCCCAGCCGTTTTCCCAGCCTGATCATCAAGTTCCCACTCCTGCCACAGCTGTTACCAACCTCAGCCCCTCATCCCTGACCCACTGCATGCTGGCCACATTAACATTTGGTTCTGTCAGGGACAAGGTAATATTTGTGATCCCCTGGGACATGTATTTTTCAGAAGGTACTTCCCATTCAGGTTTTTTTATTTTTCTATGAATTGCAAAATTTTTAACTTTTGAAGTATTTAATCTGGATCTCTCCTGCAAAACCTGGATAATTTTTAAAGTTTCTGAGACACCAAGTTAAGTGCTATTTTTTTTTTCAGAGGGTAGAGAAATAATTTCCTGTGGAGAACAGTAAAATAACATATCCTATCTCCTTTTGCGTTACACCTGATGGGCCAAATCCTGGACATGGAAAGAACTTTGTTCAGATCTTGATTGTAGTCAGTGAGCATAGTTTATTATTTGTTTTGTGGTTGTATTGGGAGCCCATTCCTGGACCAGCATTCCATTATTTGCACTGTTAAACTATGAAAGTGCAAGCACACTCCAGGTTACAAACAAGTTGATGGTATGTTCTGCTGCTCCCTCTCCTCTGGTAGTGTAGGCTGCGAGCTGCCTCTGAAGTCATGTCCTGTATTTGGGGGTTCATCTGCCCTAGAAGACAGGAGGAGTTCGCACTGAATGTAGCCAGAATTAAACACAGAATTGATCCAGCACTGCACCGATCCGAACCCAGGAATGTCCATGGCTTCAGAGGATGCCCCGTGTGGGCAGCTGTGCAGAGCAGTCGGCCGAGCCAGGGGAACCCTGGGGACTGGCAGTGTGACAGTGCTGCCTCCAGACAGGCAGCTCCTGCTGTTTCCAAATGGGTCTTACTTTTGCTCTCAGGTAAAAAGTGGTTGCAACTGGTAGTTATATTTGATCAGAAGTTTCTTTCTACTGGAAGGTCTTTTTTGAGCTGTAAGGGAAAGGATGACAGACAGGCATTTAGTCATCCCCCATCCTCCTAGCATCTCTTTGAAGGTCAGTCGAGCTTGCTTCACAGAGTTGGCATGTTAGTGTTGTCTCACATCTGGAATGTGTGATAGTGACATTTTTATTCAGCCTGTTAAAGGTATATTGGTTAACATGAAGGTGGATTCTGCCTTTGAGAGAGGGGAATTGTTTGGTACTGTGCCTTTCCTCCAGCTTCACCACGAGCATGACTTTAACCCTCCTTCCTTGTGCTGCCTCCTCTAGAGCCTGGTGTGCGCTTGGGCCGGTGTTTGTGGGCATCATCCTCAACAGCTTCCAGTGTGTCTGTCTTGGACAACTGTCCAGTTATCGGTCAGTGCCTGATGGGAACCTCTGGCCTGCTGTAGAAGTTTGGAAGCATCCACTGGGGGGTAACATCATCCCCTCTGGACACGAAGCTGACGGCGAGCTGACTTAGGTACAGTTAGGGGGGCCTGCCAGGGCTACTGGGAAATGTCAGCTCCTAAGAACTTCATCCAGAAATGGGCAGAAGAAGTTACGCAGCTATGCTACAAACCAAATGTCTGTAATGAGGTCTCATTTGTAATTACCACACGGTCTGGGTGCTGTTCCAGTTGCCACTGTCAGAAGAAACCATTGCTTCTGTCTGAAGCACGTTGCCTCTTCCTGAGTCTCCAGCCAGTATGCAAGGAACGAGACTCAAATGCATTTGTTTTGTGTTAATACAGAAGTGTGTATCTCTGGAAATATTTAGTTAATTAGAGTTTGGAGATAAAATGAGAAAAAATATTGTTTTAAGTCTATTAGAATTAGCAATTCATTTTCTCATCCCTGGCAGGCCAGCCTGCTGCTTGGCTCAGCAGACACGAATAACAAATCTGTATCCTCGCTGGGGGAGTTTTCCTTTTGTCAAGTTGCACTGTGCATTTTGTGGTGGTAAAGAAGAAAACAAATCTTTAAGGAAAGCTATTTTGGTTCAAGGTATTAGACGCTGCAAAAAAAGCAGTTTTCCAACCCCTTTCTATTTGAAGAAGTGCAGACCTGTTTGAACTAAGCGGTGAGGTGTGTTCTGGATGATTGATACAGGAGACCACTTTGGATCCTGAAACTGAGTTAATTAGAACAGCTAATAATGTCATTGCTACCTTTTGAGGAGATATTGAAAAGAATGTGTGGCTAATGAACTTGTAAGCCCTATCTTTGTTCCAGGTAACAGCATGATTGTGCAGGAGCAGAGTGACTCCTGTGAGTGGTTTGTGGTTTCTGCAGCCCGGGCTGTCCTTGTGACTGTGTCACTGAACCTCGAGGCTTTCTCATGGCAGCCTGCTGGCCAACTTGGCCACCTGCTTTATGGAGACTTGGCTGGCTTGGAGGCCCAAGTAGCCAGCTTCTGTGTTTGCAGTGTTGTAGGTCAGGGCAAATGCAGGTGGAGGGAGCCTGTGCGTTCCTACTCCTGGGCAGAGCAGAGTTTACTCATTTCTCATGGGGTACTCTACCCTGTTCCTATTTACAGCAGCATCTGTGCTTGTACTTAACTGCGTGTTTCAAGGCTTACTTGAATCAGAGCCAGGGCAGGTCGTGCTGGAATGATTTTCTCATATGAACCATACCAATTATTTTTTCTCTTTCCTGTTAATTGCAATTTCTTACTACTGCTCTGAAATCTGCAGTACCACTTGTATTAGTAAAGGTCTGGAAATAACACTGGATATTTTTGTCTTTAGCAAAGACACCTACCAGCAGAGCAATGCTTTAGAAGGAAATATTGGCTACATCTACTGTGAGTTTAGGTACTGTAAGATCCATTCCAGCTTATCAAATAACTTACAGGAAATAAAAAATAAAGGTTGTTACGAGCCTGCCTAGTGCTGATTTTTCAGATTTTTATATCATGATTTTATTAATGTTTTCCCATTAGAATGTCAAAATAACTTCTAATTTATATGCTAAATGTTTGCCTGAAGTAATCTGAAATTTTTTTTGTGTTAATTTGTGAAGCTGAGTTGAGTTTTATGTTGCAAAAGGAAAGCAATCAAATTTGCTCTTTGTGGGGACTTTTTATCCATATAAACAAGGGAAAAAAATTCCAAATACAGGGTAAATTTTTTCTAGTTGTATCTCAAATATAAAAAAAAACACCCTGAGTATTTCTGGTCATCTTACCTCATAAAAAAGGCAAACAGGCAGGGCATTCTTTTCTTTTTTATTTTGAGAGGAAAACATGGCCACTGTTGAACTTGAGGATACTTCTGGGCTCTGATCCTTCAGACAGTGAATTCAAAGGATATTATGACTCATGTGACATTATTCCTGAGCACAAAATTACTCACATATGAAAGTAATGGAATGTGTTTGAAGTTTTGGGCCAGCGTTTTGGTCACTCAGCAGGTGGTTAACTTGTAACCTGGAAAAACTTTGGTGGTGGTGGATGTTATGAGGAGAGTAATTACAGAAGATAGTAGGAAGGAGCTGGGCAGCGATCTGCCGGGGCGGGGGGGTGCTGTGTGTGATCAGGCAGTGCTGGAGAATTTGGGCAAGAAGCGGGTGAAGCTCCTTGTGCCGCGGCGTCCCCGTCCCGTCAGCGTCCTGCCGCCCTCGGCCCAGCCCCGGCCCTGCTGGAACGGGTCAGGCCCTGGCACAAAGCACCTGGTTTGTCTCCTTTGCAAATCTCACCACCGTGAGGGAGTTCTGAGGCAATTTCTGCTTGTTTTGAGTGCACAGGGCTTGTTGGGGGTGAAATCCTCCGCATCAGTTTAAGCTGGAAGCAGGAGCAAGCCCCTCGTTGTGCAGCGGGCGCGCGGCGCTCAGGCTGAGCTCTCTGCCGTGCTCCAGTGGCAGGGGGTGATGGCACCTCCCTGGCCCCCACCTCACAGCCTGGTGAAGTGAGAGGAGCAGGAACCCCCCAAATTTACACTGCTAGTGTCAGGTCTGTGCAAACGCTCGCTGGTGCAGTCAGGGAGCAGAGTGCTGATGCAGCACATCTCCTCAGCATGTGCTTCTCTCCTCTGGCCCATGCACCAGCTGTTTCATTTTGGTCCTTGCTTTAGGCACGTGGTGAATGAACTCATTTTAGTAACTATTTAAGTAGAAGCAGATTTGTGCATAAATCTTCTCTGGAAATATTTGCTTTAATATCAGCCCAATTTCTGCCGAGTGATGAATATTAGAGTTCTACTAAACGTACATGCAAACAGCTTGAGTACAAGTGTAGACATTCCCACATCTCCGTTTCAAGCTGTGGGGAAGAATCTCCAAAGCAGCCACGCTCATTTGTTATTCTAAGATTTCATTCCATAACACACCTTTTAGGAATTTGGATTCTAGGAGTTTGGCTCCGCTGCTTCTGTGTCTCTTTCCATCCTGGGAGCTTTTCTGCCAAGACTTTTTTACAGAAAGAGGTCTGGGCAAAAAAAGAGCAGTCTGACAGCAGCGTAAGGTGTAGCGTGAGTGGCGGCCAATTAAGCATGTATAACTAGCCTTTAAAATGAGGTGCTCATCTCATGACTTCCCCGTGACTTCTCCTGTTGGTAGGGGTGACCGGGAGTCCGTCTAACATCACCCCAGCGGGCACGGTGCCCTTACACCCCACGCAGCCCTGGAAGGATCCTATCGGTGCTGAGCTTTCTTCAGAGAGGAAGAAGTCCATTTCTTTGGTCTGAAGAAGTCTGGTTGCTGAGCCCACAGGTCCTCTAACTCTTTTTGCCATCTCCCGTCAGGAGGGTGAGGACAAGGAGGAGGCCGCCTGGCCAAGAGCTCTCGCTGCAGGTCACGGTGGCCAGGGTGCCTAACGGGCAGCTCAGCTGCAGAAGGCCTGGCTGGGCGTGAGGGCTCTGCCCCCT
>NW_008612287.1:0-20418 GCF_000691845.1 Merops nubicus | reverse complement strand
AGCGGGAGCGGCGCCCGCGTGGTGCCTGCGTTACGTGGAGGGCCCAAACCGCGCCGGTTCGTGTGCGTGACAACGGGAGAAACGCTCGTTAAACGTCAACCAAATTTGCGAAATTCCGTTTGTGAAATAAAACCAGGAATGACATTACTGTGAAACGCACAAAATCAGTTGATAATTGGGGATGAAGTTTGAAACTTGTTGGAATGCTGCGAAGTTCATTAACACTAGAAGCGCCTTGAAACGTTTCCTGAAGTTGACTATAGATGAAAACAAGCCAAACTTGCCTAGTAGCTTTTCTTTGGGCATGCCAGAGTTACTCTCAAAACTCGGGACTGTAAATAAAGAAGCTAACATGTGTTACTAGGACTCCAGGGCTCCCACGCCTGCATATTATCAACAAAGCACAAAAAGTCCTGGAACTCCACAACTTTTCAAAAACCCTCCCCTCGTTTTGAGGCAGCTGCCTATGAAATAAGCAAGACTTTAGGCATAGCAGAAGATAATTTTTAAGTAGCATTTATGTATTCAACATTTGTCCAGTAGAAGGTAGGCCAGAAACCTTCGGGTTTACAAACACTGGTACAAATGAGACCTCACGTGAACGTCAATAACCTCAGGTGCTTGCTTCCATGGACCTGAAGCAGCATCAGACTGGAATCTTCAGTGAGAGGCAGAGTAATAGGAGATAATCCTGGATTAAAAGATCTTACACATACAACAAGTAGCACATTCAGTTATAGGCTCTGGTGATACTTTGCGGAACAGGAGTAGTTTTTAAGCTTGAAAATTCTAGTGAGTAATCTTGATGCTGATAATTTCCATCCTGAATTTAAGACTGTTTCTGGCTTTTTGGCACCCATTCATCTTTGAGGCGTCTTCTATTATTTGTCTTTCAGCATCTGGAGTAAGTTTCTAGCAGGATGTGAACACAGTCCAGGTTATGGATTGTTTTGCAAGAGAAACTTAAATACATTTTTGTGTTGTTATGAAAGAACTATTCAATTACCACTTAGGCCTTCTTCAGATGTTGTCCAAACTAGGGACCATTTTCTGCGAAGATTTACAGATACTTTTTCTTAGCTGAAGACAGTACTTAACGTTGGTGGCTGAGCAAGTGGCTGCTTGTTTAGGTGTAACCAACTCCTATAAATTTTTTCATTCAGATATACCCTTAACAGCAATAAATCTATATAATTTATTACTTACTTTTTGTTTTCTAAACTGTTAACAGATGGATACTGGAATTTCTGGCAGGGGAACGAAGGTTCCAGCAGAAATCATACAGCCCTGGCTGATACTGGTGGGACTGTACAACCATAGGACCATGATTAATGGCAACACACAAGCTGGTGTGAAGAGAGGGCATGTTTGATAAGCTCTAAAGGACGATTCAGCTTCCTTCATAGATTCCATACCTGTCTTAATTAGCAGCTGCCCTGACTTAGAGACATGTCAGACTGGGTTATCTACAGATCTTGCATCTTGACTTAAAGCCACAGATGACGCTGATGCTGGAGTCTACATGAGCAAGAAAAGGAGTACTGCTCTCAATGCCTGCTGTGAGAAAAGTGGTTCTAGTCATGAAATCCATAACAAACATTGCATGAATTAATGTTGGCTTAGACTCCTCTTTCAGCTCTGAGTCTTTAGTTAAATGTGGCTTTGTATGTCACTCTTCCAGTGGTTTCAGTTATATGAAACCAGCACATTTTCCTGCAGCTGCTGGTATGCATTAAATATTACTAGTAGCTTAGAAAATGAAAACGAGAAGAATCCAGAATTAGACTTCTTTCTACATTTAGAAGCTGAATGAAGTAGCCACGTTTTTGAAAGTGCTATCTAAAGCAGTTACATTGGCCCAAATATTATGTTTAAAGTTCTGTTTTATAGCTGTTATCCTTTGTTTTTACTATGTCCTGCAATAATAAAAAATCACACCACTTCTAATGGGCAAAAGTTGTTTGTTTGCTTTTTAAATTTAAATGTCCATCTAGGTGTTTAAAATATCGTGAATTTAGAATTCATGTACTTAAAACGCCATCTTGAATCAGTAAGAGTACCATGCACATTTAATACATACAACATTTACTTTTAATAATTTTTTTTTTACTTATAAAAGCTTGGTGATTTAAAAAATGGCAAGTAAGAGTTGATTCATCTAAATAACCCAAAAGCTTCTCCCCACACCTTCCTATACAAGTAACATACCTGAAATATTTCAAGAAAAATCTGAGTAGTTTAAGTTAAAAAAAAAATTGTTATAATCATATGCTGCCCAATATTTAGAAGAGTTTCTTCTTACCTTTTACCTAAATCTATAGGATGCACAGCACGACCAGCACAGAGTCTAGAAGTAAAAATAAATATGATGTAATAGGAGACAGGAATGTGAGATGATTAAGGGCATCATGACAAACAAGATAATAGTATGTTACTGTACATAGCATGCTAAGCACTCTTTTACAGTATTCTTTTCCTAGGAATACATTAGAGTTTAGGAGACTTGCCATAATATAGCATAAAATTTCCAAATTTTTGTGAAGATTTTAGAAGTAGACATTCTGTTCTACTTTGCTTTTCTGCCTGGTTTTTTTTTTTTATATTTCTGAGATAGTAATCTCCATTTCTATTCACTGCCTAAGACATTAGTCATGTTTGTGAGACCTCTCTTTTCGTTCTGCTATCATTTTTTCTTAGTGGTGTAAAATTAATAGGAAATGCTGATCTGACCATGGAGTAATTAATTCCTCCTCCCTCTGTAGTCTTTTCTACATGATAAGAAATACTGTTTATAGTAGAAAAAAAAAGAAAGAAATATAAAGGGAGCCAGCCATTGTTTTTTAAAAACAGATGAAGCTATTACAATTGTCTTTGGAGACAAGTATTGTTTGTCTTATAGTTAATATGACAATGAAGGAAGAAGAACCTCTTTGATGATCTTGATTTTTACTACTTTCTTTTACTTGGTTGTTACAGGAGAAAATGCCATACTTGGGCATGTATTTTTTTGGCTGTATTTTCTTTGGGACACTCCACAAGTATTTATATCTATCTATATATATTTACGTAAGGGAATATTCCTACTTTTTATCAGTTGCCTTTATAGCTTTTGTGCTTGATAGAATGCATTATGAATAATGTAGGTTGAAACTTAAATACTAATTTAATTTTTTTTTTATTCTTCATTTTTAAAGTTGTCTTTTCAAGAACCAAAAACTGGTTGAGGACAAAATACTGTTAAATGCTTGAAATTAAAAAACTGTAAACATTGTTACCATTGTACTAAGTATAGTTACATACAAGGGCCTTGAATGATATTCTCACTCAGAGAAAAGACAAAATAGTGATATTGTAATATTTTATGCTGATAGTGTCGTTAGTCTACAGAAAACAGAAGGAAAAGCATAATACTCTAGGTAATTATCCATCTTAAGTAGAGCACCCAAAATTAGTAGTCACCTGTGAAAATACTGACCAAATAGCAAACAATCATTTTGATACCACAGTAGTTGCTGTACAGATGAATTCATACCATTTTTGAGGCAGTCAAAACTGTCAGTGATTAACACTGTAGGAAAACAGTTCATAGCAGGATTTGGATTGTGGACTATAAAGCAACAAATGGTGAAGAATAAAGTAAATATCCAACTGCCTCACCAAAGAGAACACAATACAGAACAATGCCTTCAATAGTAAATTTATTAAATATGTGTGGATAAGCCTTGTCTGTGTGTCAATTCAGTTTATCCAAGGAAAATGACAATAATTAAATTAATCCATAATATCCTAAAATGTTTTGACCTTTTCAGAGCATGCAAAGTATTACTTTGCCTTTCAAAATTTATTTGGTATTTCACTGGACTTGCCAAACATTTTTAGAAGTACATACTGATTTTAACGATTCAGAATCATTAAGTTTGATACATTTTAACTTGTGAAAACACGTCCTTCCATGTCTGCCTCAACACAAGTGGGTGTAACTTGACATACATAATGATTCAAATTAGCAGTTTGACCTGTTTAGGCAGACGGAGCAGAAGTGATGGAACTATGCACATAAACATTTTTTCCTACATAGATCACAGTTAGATGTCAAGATTTTAGGCGAAAGAACTATGTCACATTTACCTTCAGCATATTTAGTAGAAATGGACAATTCTGGTAAATACTACTAAAGATTTAAAATTACTAACTTTTTAACTGTGTTTAATTTGTGAGATATATTAGGGGGCAAGAGGATGAAACAAAGCTAAATCTAACTATGGAATAAAGTCTTAATAAAAAATATTGTCCTTCATGTTATTAGTGACTAGGCCTGGATTTTTACAGGTTTCTGAAGCTCCCATTGATTTTCATTGTGGAAATGGGTGCCCAGATGCCTGTGAAGACATAAGCTGTAGATTATCAAAAGGAAAAGACTTGCAAATGCAGTCCAGAGGAAGAGCAGATGGGAGCTATGAAACTTTTGAGCTGGGACTTCAGATAAAAGATTGGTGGCTTCAGGGAAGAAGGAAAAACAAAAAGTCTAGGACAAATATTGGAAAGAAAAATAGTACAGATAGAAGGCCCAGGAAACGCTGGTGCAAATAGGCTAGAACATGGGATGATGGTGCCCAACATGGGGCATGAAGGGTTGAGATAATGACAAAATTTGACCCAAGCATAATAAAACAATTTTGTTATACACACTTTTTATATTAGTTAAATAGAGATGTTTACAATGTTGGTCTGTTTTTTGTTTTGTTTTGTTTTTCTTTTTTGCATGGTGGTGTTTTGTAAACCCTTATGTACTCAGCGTGTTCCCTGTAGTGATGTTTATCATCCTGGGGAAACGGAGGAGAACTCTTACATTGCTGTACTGGATATTGTCAGCCTGTGATGTAATTACACCACTGGCCACGAAGCTAAGCTGGTACGTGTGTGGGGCATTGTCGTTTGTTAGTGATCTCACTCAATCTATGGGCAAGACAGTGGAGGAAACTCTCAGCTTTTGAGAATTTTTAGCATCCCTGGGATGCCCAAGCTGGCATGCCCTTATTGCTGTGTCTTCTAAATGTGTCTCGGGTCCTTTTTGGGATCACACAAATTTTTTTTCAAGAATACCACCCAGAGATCTGCCCTGAGGCAGGTTAGTATGAGTGGCAGGGTGTGTGGGAGAGCATGGGCAAGTGCATAGGGCAGTGGTCACCTCCAATGTTTTGGAATTTCACACCAGAACAACTGCAGAATCTGATAAACTAGTAAAATACTGGCAAAAAGTGTGTTGCCATCCTGGCAATGCCCAAGAGATGCAAATCTCTGCAATGTGCGGCAAGAAGAAACACATAGGTAAGAAGGTAGAAGTGGTAAATACTAATATAATGACTGGATGCACAAATGCAATGTGGATGCTCCAATAGACCTTGACACCAATTCTCAGACTTAAATGTGGAAGGACCCTTTTTTTTTTTTTTTGTCTTCTTGTCAGCAAGATCAAAAGAACTGAGCTCACAAAAAGGTTTTTGGTTGCAGACCTGACAGTTTCATTACAAAAAATAATCCAACTGAGTGTATTCCCTTTAAATGATTTAATGGCTGGAAATCATTGGACATGTAAAACACCGATGTTTACTTGTCTTTAGTTGTCTTCACAGAACAAAGAGCAGAACAAGGATTGAAATTTGGTTTACTATTTTTAACTGACTACTACAACCATCAGACTACTGGCTTCTCTCAGGGATGTCCCTATTATAAGAGTTTTGTCCACATTCTGTCTTGACTTGAGGAGCTTCCCAACAAAAACATTAGCTGAAATTCATATGTTTTGATTTCAGCACAACACTTCTCAAAAAGGAAAAAAGTTTGAAAATGCCTAAACATTTCTTCCTGATAGAGAAACCACATCAACAGGCTATCAAGTCCAATTATTTGTTGAATTTATGTTTCATTATAGAGGTTCAAAAAGTAGACTATAAGTCATTGGAAGATGAAAAGCAACGGGGAAATCTGTTAAGTCACATTTCAAAAACAATCTCCTTAACAGGATGGTAAACTACACTTTCCTGTGCTGTATCTGTGTGAATAGCTTTGAACACAGCAGTCGTTCATCATGTCTCTGCATCTGAAGCAAAACAGCACTGAACCTGTTTGCAGGTGTGACTCTGCCAGAGTAATCAACGGGTGGTAGTGCTTAACCTGCCAGGTCTCCAGTCAGGGCATGACTTTGTATCTCCTCCTACTCCCTTTTCCCAAAATGTTTTCAGTTGCTCTGAGCTATAGTGACTCCAGTTCCCTGCTTTTTCCATATGAAGGAGGGTGGGATGCTTTTCTAACAGAACAGATTTATCTAAATTCTGGGATGAACCCTTTGTGGCTGTATGATGCTGCAATGTCATGCAAGTCAGTGAAGATGTGGTGATACAATGTGCAGATCTGACCCAAAACCACAAAGCAGATGCTGTTAACACCATCACAGAGAGGTATTTTCTCACTATTATTTCAAAGGCAGACTTACAGTGAGAACTGCTTTTTATTAAAAGAGAAATTGGTTCTCAAACACCTCTTAAATGCATTTATTTTCTTCTCTCTATTTTTGTGCTGCTTGATCCATATTAAATTTCCATTTGACTTTTTTCTTTTAAATTGCTTCTGGGAAATAAACATAGGAAGTGGTATTTTTTATTAGTGACAAATGTTTTCAGAGTGGTAAATCACAAAACGCTTTATGTTATGTTAAAATATTAACAAAATGTTTTGGCTTATCTCTGCCTTTAGATATATCTCTTTTAAATCGGCAGGAGAATTATGCTCAGGTAGTTAGTAGACAGCAGAGCTACGGGCCGCAAAGCCAGCCTTTGCTGAACTGATAAAGACAGACAACTGTGAGGAAGAGATGATGAAGGCACTGTCCCTAGTAGTGTACCTTGCTTTAGTTGCCTAAGCCCTTAGAGTTTGCACTGCTACCAGACAGGTGGATGAAAGTGATATAGTTTATATTTCTAGTGCTAAGTGCGTTCATTTCAGTTGAATCATAAGACGAACACTCATGTGCTCCTGGTAGTCCTGATTAAAAAAGTAATGTAGTCATCAATTCTCTTCATCCGTTACTGAATGTGATCTTCATTTGCATTTGTTGATTAAGATTAGAGACACAACAGAGGTTACTGTATATGTAATAAATTCAGGTCTGACTAGGTAAGTATAAAAAATAGCTTTCATAACTTTTTTTTCTGCAGTTACATATTCTTAGCTTAAATTTACAATCCATTATATGAAATCTAGTGAAGGATGTAAAATGCCTCTTGAAATCAACCTCAAAGCAGCTTTATTTCACTTTTTTAGGTTACTAAAAGCATGGGATAGCTAAAAGTGAAGTATCAAAAGCAATGTGAATTTTATACAGAAAGAATTATGGTATGAAGGCACCATTAGTGTAACATTGTGGCTGGATGTTGTATCCAGCTGAGAGGCAGGAGCATCAGTTACAAAGACGCAGCTTCAGTAATGGGGGCATTCTGTCTCTCTTGAATTAGTAACACATACTTTGCATTTCTAGAGCAGTTCAATCATAAGAGGCTAAAAAAAACTTCACAAACATTACATTTTGGTGAAGTTTAAGGAAGGGAAATAACATTGGTAAATGTCTTGTTGCAGAAAACATGAGAACAACATAAAACTAAATGCCAGTTTTTTCATACACAACAAAATGTTCTATTAAACGTGTAAAAGAGGCTGTAAGCCCTAAATGGAGGGTCTGGATTCTGATAAAAATGATAAAATAAATGATAAAATCATCCTTCAATGCTTACCTGCATTACTACCAAAGAAACTGTAAGGAAAGTTCATGAGGGAATTACCAAGCTGAAGGGTGTACTCAAATTCAAATCCATGACATAGTGGGACCTTCTACACATTTCATACATTGTAGTAGACTTGTATTGATTTGGCCTCAGGACACAGAAGACCCTACACATTAGTAGTAGCCTCTTAAAACCTACTACAGACAGCAATGGTGTCTCATGTGGTTTTGAAGAGGATTATTTTTCTCAGCTACACTGCAGCATTATTATAAAGTTTATTATAAATTAAACCAGATAGTTTTTAGATTTACAGTAGATTGTAAATATGTACCTATAAGGTTGTATCTGAAAAAATTTATGTTGAGTAGTACCTGCACAGATGTTCAGTTTTCTGTTAAACCAGATAAATAGTCCTTGGAGAGAGAAGTATTAGAGGATAACACACTTGTTATCTACACAAGTTTGCTACAGATTTAACTACAATTTGTAGACAGACAAAAGTAGCAAGTTCTCTGGCCAACCAACTGGGTTCATGAGATTTACTTTTTAATAAAGAACAATTTTTGTTTCATTAAATATTTCACTCGAGCAAATACAGTACTTTTGATTTGGGCAACACAGAATTTTAGTCCTGGTTCACCCAGGACAAACACCTGAACATCTAGCTTCAAACACTGCTAAGGAGCTGAACAATTTTTCATTTTTAGAAACTGGATAATTAAGTATGAAATGTGAAGATAACCTGGAAAAATGAAACTTCAGAGTAAGGAAGGAAAGTTTTATCTAGCAAGGGTGGCTATAACGATGTGCACTCAAAAGTTAAGCAGCAATATCCCTTACCTTTCAAGACTTCTGTTCTGTCTGGATTCCCTAGAATTGAAGCAGAAAATGTATTTCAAAAGGAAGATGAATTTAAGTTCTGTAACAGAGTTGCAGATTCCCAACGTTTTCAGCAACCGAAATTTCTCTTCAAAAAGAGTGTTTAACTACGTGTTCTGCTGCTTTGCTGGGGTAATTTGTTCCCATTCTCTCAGTCACACATAGTAAAGCAATGCCACAGCACAGATGTGAAATGGAGAAACAAAGACGTTAACAGACAGGGTGTAGCCCAATCCAATCTTCTCATGCCAAGACAATGTCAATTAAAATATTTCATTTCTTGTTCTCCTGACTTCAGAGATCCACCCAGTGTCATAAGCTGGTATTGAAGTTGCAGAGCACCCTATTGCTGCACAAAACACTCCAAGGTACTGCTGTTTTAATCTCAGGAAAGACCGTGGTTTTGACTAGCTGTGAAAAAAAATAAAAAAGAGACGCATTCTTCATCTGTGAAAGGGGTCTGTATTTATTCCCTAGCATGATCATAACAAAAATAAACAGAACTTGCTTTTCCACATAAATCTGAGATACTCCAGTTGTGGGAAGTTTAGGACATCACTATAACAGCAGAAGGTTATCTCACAGCTGCCAAGGCTTGCCGCATTTGATATTTTTCCTTGATGACACCAACATTGGGTAATATGAATCTGGAAAGGAGAATGACTTGGATTCAAACAAAATCTCAGGAGAAATGTGAAGACATAAATAAAAAGTAAATCTTTTAAACATCTACATTATTTTAATAGAATGGATCATGATTTCTTTTTATATATTTTGCATTCTGCTGTCTCGAAACTTCACCCAGCTTGATTTAATGGTAGTTATTTGAGCCTCCCACCTGCAAGTCTGTTCAGCTATCTGGAATTTATCTCATATGTTTAATTTCTTTTATGTCAGCCACTGATTTAGTTGTCAGCCTTAGGCACACTGGAGCTGTTCTAGTCTTTGTGAGCAATGTACTTGCATTAAAAAAACACTTTTTTTTTTTTTTTTCCTAAAAGAACAAGAACTTTTGTCAAAGGCTTTAGATTTGTGTCTTGCAAATGAGGAACTCAAGAACTCTTCCAGAGTCAGTACTGCCAGAGAGGTTCTGAATTTATTTTTATCCTCAAAACTGATCTTACAGTTTCACTAGAAAATGGTCACATCCAAAATATAACTAGTAAAAAAAAGTTCTCTATACAATAACCAGGCCACTAATAGCTGCTGGCTGATGTAAGGTATGGAACTTTTGAAGAAATGGCTCATGGTATGAGACCCACAGATTCACTGTCTTAGAACACTAGTTGTATATATAAAAGTTAAGTTCAACCTATGGAAGCCACTGTCCTACTAACTAGCACAAGGATATTTCTGCTGTGTGTCCCCCCTGTGAAGTCACTTGACATTAGGTGAACTGAAATAATCAGTAAAGAAGTTTTTAGTTCTCCATTAACTAAGAGAAGACTTTAACGAGAAATTTATACTACTAAATAAATAAATAGCACCTGGGTTCATTTCAGTCGCTGACCTCTCTGTAATTGACACTGCTTAACCGTAAACTTACTCTCCAGCTGTATTTGGACTGCTCCAATGAACTGTTTCCAGGAGTTCCTTAGAGAGTGGGCTGGTCCTAAGCACCAGCTGGCCTTGAGGCCAGGGATTGGACCCAAGCCCACTTACTTAGCAGCACAGGCAAAGTCAAATATTAGC
The DNA here is from genome assembly GCF_000691845.1 of Merops nubicus. NCBI lineage: Eukaryota > Metazoa > Chordata > Aves > Coraciiformes > Meropidae > Merops > Merops nubicus. Next base: position 10,069 of record NW_008612287.1, on the reverse strand, counting down.
CTTGTGTGCTTTAAATCTGGGCTTTTGTGAATATCATTCTCCTCCATGTCTGTTTTCTTGCCAAGCTAGGGTTCTTGAACTTTCCTGAAGATTGTGTAAATGTTTGGAGCTGGATAAAACACTTCAAATTCTTTACATTTCCTACGTATTCATAGCTCAGATTAGGCTGACAAATAACAGAGAAGTGTTGCAAGAAAAGCTGAAAAAATAGTCCTGGCACTGAGGGTCACACCTCTTTACCTATCTCTTTAATTCTCTAGGATTAAATCCAGTTGCAATCCCAACACTTTTCACAGCTACCAACTGAGAATTAACATGCAGACTCTTTTTTTTTAATGTAACTTTTATAAGGCATTAATTTTTGAAGGTCTGGCTCCCTTGTTGGTATGTTTAATAGTATACACAGGCAACCTGATGGCCCGGGTCCAAGGGGATGTCTTTTTCAGCTGGTATGAAAAGATACCAACTGGAAAAGAAACCAAAAACTCAAAAAATTCAAAAGAAATAACAGAAAGCTACTGCAGCTGGGTTTTTTTATTAAAAAAACCCCTCCTAGATACTCTGGTCTTGGTTCATCCCCTAACTGTTGCTATTCCCCACCCTGCTGAAGTCTTAGCATATTTCTAATTCACACAAACATTTTCCCATGACAATGACTCCTGCCAGCAGCCAACACTTCTCTTGTTCTGTCCTTAACCCTGCAGCATTACGTCCTGCCTCTGCCTATGGAGACTGCCATGACCATCTTTCTGTCACCCTGTCACCCCTCAGAAACATCAGAGATGTTCCCCTACAGAAGCCGGACATGCTCCTTCTTGTAGATGTGTCTTGTCCCTGTGGCTCCATACGGCACCCAGCTTCAGAGTATGCTCTCTGTTCTCCCACCAATGGTCTAGAAGGTTATTCATTGCCAACCATCCCTTCAGTACAAACTGCAGAACTTGGTGTCTTGACTCACAGCTCTGTACTTGCACAAGAGCAATCAGCTCCCTTGAACAACCTGTGCTTACACTGATTCCTGATATGCTTTCAGGGCTGTGCACCACTGAGGGCAACTTTGAAAACAACCCAGCTTCTTAGCATCACCTGGCACTCCTGTTCTCTAAATGGCTGCTATGGTGGAGCACTTCTGCAAGCCTTACTGGTAGCCTTGTATTTTAGCAATAGTAAAATGCTAAACTGATGGCTTTCCTTATGATGATACCACACAAGAAGATGACTTAACTGATCAATCAGAGGGCCTTTCTGGCCAGCATGCTCTTTAACATGCTTTCATCAGCCTTTCCACAGTGCAGTCACTGCCTGCTTCTCTTTCAGAACTCAGTATTTTACAGGACCTAGCCCTGAGAGACGAAAATGCTGGCTGGCTGTGCCAGGGCTGCCAGTTACACCTCAATTCCTTGTGGTGCTCCCCAGATGGCCACCATGTTGCACCTCAGGCTCTCCTCCCTTACCTGGATGGTGTGACCCACCTGGTAGCTCACACTGGCAAGCGGGGAGTGATTGAAGCAGTATAACAAGACTGGTTTGCCCCGAATTTCTCTGTAGGAGCACAACAATACTTCAGGACTTGTCCTATTTCTCTAGTCCATAACATTAGATGAAGGGTCAAAACCAGAGTTGTAGCACACCCAAACCCATGAATTTTCTTTGTAAATTTTCAGATAGATTTTATAGAGAAGCCCAAATGCTATAACTACAAAGACATTTCTGTAATCGTAAACATTTTCTCAGGATGGTTAGAGGCCATGTAGAAATACAGATGCTACTACTGTCACCAAGAAATTTTCGAGTGAATGCCTCATTTTGAAATACCCCTTGTGCTACACAATGACCGGGGAACTCATTTCACAGGACAAGTTATCCAGGTGAGTCTGTGAAGCTCGAGGTATCCAACAGAACTTACACTGTCGAGCTGTTGAAATGAAGAATTCTGTTTAAGAAATATAGTGGCCGAAAGTTTTGAAGAATTTGGCCTAAAATAGTCAAATGTTTTCCCTTTGGCCCTAATATACATCAAGAGCACTGTGAATAAAACCCATGCACTATCCCCATATGAAGTTGCAATGGGTAAACCCATGAGGTTATTGCATACTCCACAGAGCCAAGCTGTAGAAGACTGATGATGTTGTGCTGAATTACTGCAAGGCTCTAATGAAACATGTGAGGACTATTCACTCACAGAGAAAAAAAAATCCTTCCAAACTTGCCTCTGAATGTGCCACCATTGTGAACCTGTAGAGCTGGGTCTACACTGAGGTGGCACACAGATGACTCATGATCAACAGAATGGAACCCATAAAGATGCTCTGGCTTCCAAGAGCTGCAAGTCTTTGTATCCTCACATAAACTATTAAAATACCTTTCTTCAGTTGGCATACAATTATGCTAAAGACTTAGATGTTTCAAAATGTTGGGTGTGTTCCCATATCCCTCGCGACTCTACTGAAGGTGTCACCATGCCTCCTTACAGCATGTAATTTCTTAGTAAAAAGACCAGTCTGGAATCCCCAGAGGGACTAAATTCCTTGTCCAAGGTCATCCTCACTGACAACAAATAGGAACTGATCCAAGTTGTTCCAGTACAGCTGTGCCTGAAGCTCCAACTCCTATCCACCGCCTGGGACTAGTGGCCCTTGGAAACTTTTGTTACTCAAAAGCGAATACAACATGCTACATGGGACAGAGTAATTGTACCAAAACTATGAATTGTCAGAATGATACTAGACATTGATTTGATAACTCACAAAAGTGTGAGCTGACGTCATCTTCTGTACATACTGCCTTGAGAGCCTGTTTATTTCATGGTACATGAGTATACCTGTGGCTCCCACAGGACTGGTTTAGGTTGTGTTATATTTGGTATATAGCCCCAGCTGTTCAATATTTGTTTTCTCTCCCCTCTGAATATTTTCAGAAAAGAGAAGCTACCTCAGAGCCTGAAATATTTTGGACTATTATGCTTTCCATGTATGAGGTGGCAAGAACAATCAAAACAATTTTTTTATTAGCTATTATTTAAAGAAAATTGGTAAGAACACTGTAGATTCTTCTTATCAAATGACTGAAGTGACTACTACCTGTACTACTACCTGACTTCAAAACAGGTTAACACCCCACTCTATGCTGGCCCATAAGGGTAAAATATCCACCTTAATTGGAAAACCATGTTTTACCTCTATCCCACACAATTCTGAAACTATTTGTGATGTAAGTGAACACATTAAAAAAGAGGCACCCAAAGCAAAACAACCCATCAACCAGAACCCTTTCATAAATGAGTTATGGCAGAGGTGTCACCAACATCACTCAGCTTTGCCCAGTGCTGGGTCCATCTTGGAGCAGGCTGGAACTGGCTCTGTCTGACACAGGGACAGCTTCTAGCGTCTTCTCACAGACACCACCCCGGCAGCCTCCCTCTGGCTACCAAAACCTTGCCACGTAAACCCAAGAGAATGCAACACCAGCGAGACCGGTTTACTTGAAAAGTGTTTTGTCAAACGACACAAGACGCGGTGTAATATTTTCTGCGGTATTTACACTTGAGAAATTACCATTTAAGTCATCTGTTGAATTCACATTAAGTGAGATGACAAGTCATTTATTTCCTAGCTTACAAAATGCAGTCTGAGTCGTCCAGATATACAATTCTGAAGAGCAGGTTAAGATGAAGAAAACTTTATTTCCTGGCCAAAAAGGAGGAGTTACTACTCTTATACTCCCTGTCTCAAACATCTCAAATCTTCACCTGCGACCAGTACAAATAAGCAAGCAACCACTTACAACCCTTCATTCCCTCTATCCAAAAAGATGCTTAGTAAAGTTTCCTTTTATTTTTGCAACAACTAACTTCTGACTTGTGTTCAAGTCTCATTTCGTTATCCTCTATTCTGAGAATATGCTGTAGGAAATACTGCTTTAAAAATGCTTATATTAAGGAATTATAAGAACAGAGGAAAAAATTCTGGACATGACAGGTTATTCCTTTTACATGTGTCTGAAGTGCTTTAACAAAAAAAGAAAGGTATTGTACATTGATAGAGATGCAAATGCTATAGTACAGTTTCAACCACCTCATCAGGAAAATAAAAAGTCTCATTAAATTAATGAGAGGTTTATTTTTCCACTTGTTTCTCCTTCCAACATTCTGTGTGCAACCCAACCCATGACATATTTACCTGTCAAACAGAAAAGGCACAATTTTTTTCTGTATTTTAAATTACACTAATTTGAGCCCTTGGCCACAAATTTTCTATTTTGAGGAATATTTGGTATCATAAAGCATTTAGGAGAAACATGAAAATACCAAAATAATGGAAATTCTTGCACTTAATCCTCCATATATGTACTTACATACCTATCGAAGTATAAAATATGACCACACACATTTGATCTGTTAAATATCTCGAATGTAAAATTTGCTGTAGCATCCACATAGTATAACACCCAACTCTTAATCTTTCATCTGAACAGGAATTAAACTCCAAGATATTTTTGGTTAGTAAAAATACATTCATATGATAGAAGGGGAAATGAAAGGAAAACTCTAGATCTTTCTAGTTCTTTGTTTTGATCAACCATGTACACAGTTTGAAGAATTAAGGAAGACCATTAAAGGAAAAAAAAAACCATTACATGCTCACCACAGCCTTTGGGATTAGTCTTGGACTACATGTACAAAAGCACAGTACAAATTCAACAGAAAAAGCCTACAGTCTTCTTTGCCTTAAAGAGTGCATGAATTCTGTGGTTGTTTCTGACCTTGCTTGCTTATTTCTCTTCAACAGGCTATTCATCTCTACAAGTCCTTAGAAGAGGCTTGTGTAGAGTCTCAAGTACCGACACGGGATCCTCAGTTGTAAATCTCCGGGGATAAAGGAAAGGCTGCTGACGATCTCTAGAAGAAACTGCCATTCTTTTTAGCAACATCTAACAGGAGGAAGTTAACTGCTACTTGAGTAAGCGTCTTCCATCTGGAGTTATCTGCGGTGATTATTTTATGTTCCTAAAAATAAATACTCTTCCAAAATAAAAAAGCTTCTTGTACACACTTTGGGAAAGACAGAACTCATAGAGCTAGCTCTTCTATCAGACATTATTATTACCTGAGGTGAAAACCTAAAATCACATTTTAACGTATTCCAGATTTTAAAGAAGTCTTCATTAGTGACTGATAGGTACTGAATAATTAAACAGTCATAAAAAGGAGATTTTTCTCATCACTGAGTGAGCATGTGAGGACATATCGATGTGACTGATCCATATTTTAGCATAACTCACCATAAATACCAAAGAAAACATTACAGACTATTTTTTTTGTATTAAAAGATTTTACAGTCTTCTGTAAAACGTATCATAGAAATATCTCATATTTATATATCCTGCATTTTTAGCTCATCCAAGGCGATATTCCCTAAGGCATTTAATATAATTTTCTCATATCTCTTGGTAGAAATATTCGACTTAGAGCTTCTCATGAGGCAAGGACTTAGATCCATCATTGTGCAGCTCTGCCTGCTGTTTGAATGTGGTTCTTCATTTATCTTTATCTCAGTGTCTCCTCTAATTTTTCTTTACCTTTACATTCACATGTCTTTTGAAGGTGTTAACTGCTCAGTAAGAAATTTTTTACACTTAATGTTTATTTTGAAGTTGGATGGATTCCTTCTTGGACATAAACCTGTTTTTTCTCAGGCAGATTTCACACAGGTTTCTCTTTAAAAAAAAAAAAAGAAAGAAACTATTTAGGAAACAGAACAACAAAGTGATGTGAAATTGTGCAACTTGCATAGTGTCAGATTATGGATTACCCAAACATAGTTCTCAGAGATTCAAATACAATCTATACAGTGTTCAACTGTTTCTATAGAATACCTTAATCATAAAATTTTACCCCCTGGAACCTACGAAGAAGAATTTCAGAGTCACATACCTTGTCCTCACCATTTCAACAAATTAAATTTTTAAACATGTCATGTTTTCTTAATTAGGAAAAAAAACCCTCATTATTTAGAGTCCACTGTACTTAAAATTATAACTTTTTGAATACCAAGAATAAAACAATCAAACAAAAGGCATTGATGTCTCTTAGTTCCAGAAATATTTATTGTAAAATCACATAAAAGTTAGTACAGTTCAACTTGTCAGAAGTCTGGATGGGAAAGCCGAGGGAGTAAGAACAAGCACTAACTAGTAGCACACGTACACACTGTGCATATGGTTCACGTACCCGACTGTGCCGGGCTGGCCCTTGCCAGCAGCTCCGCACCCGCACAGCCCTCGCTCTCTTCCCCCACCAGCGGCAGCGGGGGCTAGCAGGAGGGACAAAAGCAGGAAAACTGACTGATTGAGGTAAAACCCAGCTGGACAGGTGAGGTAAAGAGAAAAACCCAAGCATGGCAAAGGCAGGCACTTGCCACCTCCCACAAGCAGACCGATGCCCAGCCAGTCTTTGAGCAACGGGCAGCTCAGAAGACAATTCCCCCACCATCCTTCCTCTCCCTCAACTGGTTTTTATTGCTGAGCACGAGGTTACGTGGTGCAGAACTTCCCTTTGGCTGGGCTGGTTCAGACATCCTGGGGTTGGTGTCACACAGCTGCTAACTGACAATGACAAAGCAAGATTTGGAACAAAAATACTTGTGTAATGGGCCTCAGCCAAACATTATAGTACCAAAAGACAATGAAAGTCTTTTATATACTGAAATGTGGCCCATGCCCTAGAGCTCAGATTGTGCTTCTGAAAAACAGGACTCCACTTTACTTGTAATAATTTGATTTATGTGGTAAACGTTAACTCATTTTCAGCCTCAAACATTGAAAATTTGACTTTTTTTTATGTTTTGTGGACCAGAAGTGAGGTCACCCAAAGCAAAAACATAGAGACCATTAACTCCAGTATTGTTTTTCAGCTCTGGATAAAGAGCTTGAGACACCTACCATGAGAAAATGAGACTATGGTAAATTTTTATGCCAGGGATATTTAAAACTGTAACAGAAATAATTGTGCCAGGATTAGGATAGCTTCACTAAGGGCTGTACCTCACATTTGTAAAATACCTAAAGGAGTCCTACTTGCATTAAAGCCGTGTAACCACGCTGTGGACTTTGGTGTTTATGTTTAAATACAGAACTTGCCACCAGCTGCATGAGCTGAGTCGCAGGAAGACATCGTGAAGATATCTTTTATTTCTGGGAATCTTAGATGCTTATGTAGATCAGTTTCAGTAATTCAAGTACATCTCCACAAACATGCTAGTTTTCCAGAGCTTTTTTGGCCATGTCTAGAGGTGGAGGTAATATTCAGGGAACATAAGAATAAAAGAGTTCTGTGCTTCAGTATTAAAACTTATGCTTTCCTCTATTTTAAATTATTCCATTTGTATTTTACTGAATACACGTTCAGTATTTAACACCAAAATTTGTTCTTTAGCAGAGATATCATCTCTTTTAAAGTCATGAAGTCAAATGCAGCCAAGATAAAATTTCTTCATTTATTTTGCCTTAAATTTACACATTGCAGGGAAAACTCACCAAAAAAATCTTCATCTATTACCCATGCCATAAGCAAGGAAGTTTCTTAATGTTTTGTTTTTGAAGAGCAGCTCCCCGGCAGTTTTTAAATTTTTATGGCATCTTGTTCAAATATGTAGAATCTAAACCCATCAGATAACATGTTCTTTTTCCACATGCCATTTTATTCCCTTTACAGAAGAGAACTTAACACTACTTAACTAACTACTTAACTTAGAACTTAGCATCCCTGTTTATTAACAGTGATGAACACAGTTGATGAATCCACTCCTTCCTGAAAATTTAGACATAAAATTACTCACCTGATAACTGTAGATGAGAGAAAAAAGCAGGCAATATCAAGTGACTGAAATAAAAGAAGGGATATATGATAGCATAGGATACACAAACCCACTGGAAGTTCCTCTGGATCTTCTTTTTCAGATGGTTAAGTATCTCAGCTAGAAATCTGTAATACAGACCATACAACATTGTTGCATAAATTCAGCACACTCGTTGGATGAACCCTCGGCAAGCATACAGTAACAACCACTAGAGTGGGAATACCCACAGCAGGTTAATGTCACATAGAGCTGCTGCTTTTTTTGCCAGTACCTTACAGTTCTGTAAACGTTTTCCTTCCCACCCTCAAATATGCTGATAATAATTTCCTATTGGTGTGTGAAAACACTTAGAAATAAAGGCAGTTGTGCAAAGGAAACTGGAACCAGTTATATGCAAAGCTCCGGGATGCCCAAAGCACCTGTCTGCTGGGAGGGAAATTTCTGCAGCTTAGATGCAGCGGTACTGAAACTTCTTTGTAACTACAGAGGATCAGATTTCAGATTCACAGAATGCTAGAGGTTGGAAGGGACCTCAAAAGGTCATCTAGTCCAACCGCAAACACAGACTTGGGTACCTAGCACTGTTTAAGAACCTGCCTGAGCTCCTGCACCTGTTTTGGAAATTTTTCAGTAGGTCCTGTGTCATATTTCCAGGTAATTTTAGTACTGTGGGATATGTAAAATAGTATAAGCCACCAAAGAAACATGATTTCTAGAGATAACATCTATTTGGACAGAAGAACTGATGTAACACACTACTGTAATACCATGGATACCTGCAAAAAACAAACAAAACAACTTTTAACTTGCTTCATTCCACCTTGTAAATATCTTAATAGAATCCACACCATTATAAATACCAGGAGTTAGAGAAATTTAGGACATAATACACATATTCCATTACTCTACCCTGAGAATTGTATGAACTCAAGTCATTGGAATGGTATCTCTTCTAAGTCATGCATTTTGTCAAGTTAGGTCAAAACAAGAAGAGACAAAGTGTCCCAAGCAAAGAAAAATTAAGTTTGTTTGGCACAACATTTTGGACTTTACAAAGCACATGCATTATGCTCTCTCCCTATTCTTGTTGGATCTAAAGAAAATCTAGAGAGAAAGGCAAAGAAAAAAATAAACAGTAATGTGACGATTTTATTTTTGGTACTTGTGCTCATGTAGCACACTCTTTACTGAAAAAAAAAGCCCCTTTGTAATTCACTCTCAGGAAGAGCACAAAAAGGCAGCGGTCTTTCTCCAAGTTTGAGAACCTTGGCAAGTCTGCAAGAGCATTTAGCATGCATGATTGCACAGAAAATCTCAGGGGCTGTGTTGAAAGTTTTAAAAGTTGAGTTTTGTGAGTCTTCCAGGAGACACCAATTGGACTTTGAAAGGCTGCAAGGCTTTATTTAAAATCAGGTTTCCCTTCTGGCCAAGAATGCCATCACTGCTTGCCTGATGACCCTGGAAGGATGCTGAGTTCCTGGAATACTCAGAAGTTAAATTAAACCAAATGATTTAAGGAGTTTATGTAACTGCTTTACCCTCTCTGATACTCACTTTTCGCTCCTGTCACAGAAGCCATTAGGGCCAATATGAACTTCAAAGCACCTTAGGTCAGGTCAGCTTCCCAGAAATTTCCTTCCTAAAAATTTTAACAGCAGTTTAGCTACTGGGAGGTAGCTGGTGGGTTAATGATGCTGAACAGGGTGTTGGGTGCTGCCAGGACACCCTCTGCTTTTCCTTCTTTAGAACCCTGTCTACAGTTTGGAGGGTAGCAGGACACAGTCCACACCAATGAAGAAAGCGTCTGCAGCTCGGGGCATTGAGCACCCACATGAGCACCCAGGGGGACCTGCACAGCAGAAGCACCCCTGGTTGGTGCCATCCCAGACTGCAGAACCATAGAATGTATTGGGTTGGAAGAGATGTCTAAAGGCCATCTAGACCAACCCACCTACAAAAGCAGAGACACCTCTAACTAACTAGTTCGGGTTGCACAGGGCCCTATCAAGCTTGACCTTGAATGTCTACAGGGATGGAGCCTTCACCACATCGCTGGGTAACCTGTTCCAGTGATCTATCACCCTCATATGAAAGAACTTTTCCCTAATGTCTAACCTAAATCTATGCTCTTCTAGCTTAAAACCATTTCCCCTTGTCCTGTCGCTGCAAACCCTTGAGAACAGATGTTGAGCGCTGACACTCTGGCGGTGGGA
>NW_008612286.1:0-2803 GCF_000691845.1 Merops nubicus | reverse complement strand
GCCCTGAGGATCCCTCAGCCCTGAGGACTCCCCAGCTTTGAGGATCCCCCAGACCAGAGGATCCCCCTGCCCCAGGGGTCACCCTAACCCAAGGGTCTTTCAGCCCTGAGGACCCCCCAGCTTTGAGGATCCTCCCAGCCCCAGGGATCCCCCTGCCCTGGGGGTCACCCTAACCCAAGGGTCTTTCTGCCCTGAGGATCCCCTCAGCCCTGAGGACCCCCCCAGCCTTGAGGATCCCCTCAGCCCCAGGTTTCCCCCAGCCCTGAGGATCCCCTCAGCTTTGAGGATCCCCTCAGCCCCAGGTTTCCCCCTGCCCTGCCCTTCACCCCCCCCCATAGCCCTGGTGGTGGGATGGTGGTGGATCCACTGCAGAGGTCAGGCTGAGATCCCTCAGCCAGGGGTGGCTCCAAACCCTCCTGACTCCCTGTGTGTGAAACCTGCTCTCCCTGGTGCTCTTCTGCTCCAGGAGAACGTGGAGTTCCTCATCCAGGAGCTGCGGAGGCCCAAGTACAGCATCTACTTCATCTGTAAGTGTCCCCTGAGCTGTCCCACAGGCCAGAGACCAGACAGATGTGCAGCAGCAAATACAGATGTGACACCACTCCCCCTGACAGACCTCCAGTGAAACCCTGAGAACGTGTCAATCCTGGTTTTTATGCTATTTAAACTCCCCAAATCCTTCTAGCAAAGGGTGGGGACCTCTGAGAGAAAAATAATTAACTGGAAGCAACTCATTAGAGATCTCTCCAAAGCAACACTATAAATTTGCTTTCTTCCAGTAAGGTCCCTTCCAACCCAAAACGTTCTGGGATTCTAGGATAGGGTTTATTGCTGAAAATTTCTGGGGTTTTAGAGGTTTGTGTTGCCTCACAGAGAGGAGAGAAGGTTGATGCTGGGGGGGGGGAGGTGATTTGTATGAAAATTGAGCTGCACAGGGTGAGGGACAGGCCCAAATCTTACAGGGAAATAATTTAGGATAGAGTTTGCATGCTGGTGTTGGAGTGAAGCTGCTGCACGGTGCCTGGTGTGTCAGGGGGGGTGTTCCTGCTTGTGTCACAGGATGTTTTGAGGGTTTTGGGGGTGAAGCCAGACGTCTGTGGCCGGGTTTGTGTTGGTGTCTGCTCCTCCAGCCCTGCTCTCTCTCTTGCTGAGGTGGCCTCTAGGTGTCATTGCTGCTCTGCAGGAAGCAGCCACGGCAGGAGGGAGCAGAGAATCCCAGAGTGGTTTGGGGGGAAAAGGGACCTTCAAAAACATCACACCCTGCAGGGAGCAGGGACAGCCCCAGCTAGAGCAGGGTGCTCAGAGCCCTCAGCCTCCCCTGGGATGGTGCCAGAGATGGGGCAGTGACCACCTCTCTGGGCAACCTGGGCCAGGGTCCCACCACCCTCAGCATCCAAAATTTTTCCCTTCTTTCTCCCTCTTTGAGTTTAAACCATCCCCCCTTGTCCTGCCCCAACACCCCCTCTCCAAAACCCTGCTCCCAACAGCCCCTGCTCAAAACTCTGTCCCCAGCTTTCTTCTAAGCCCTGAAAGGTCACCAGAAAGTCTCCCTGGAGCCTTCTCCTCTCCAGGCTGCCCCAGCCCATCTCCCTCAGCCTCTCCTCCCAGCAGAGGGGTTCCATCACTGCCTCTTCAGGGTGTCCCCTGGGCGTTCAGCCCCCCAGCCCTGAGGCCACATTCTGGCTCTTGGCAGCAGGTTGGGCAGGGACTCACCTCAGAGCAGCCCCCTGAGGTCCCCTCTGGGCTGTGGTGTCCCCACCATCACGGGAGGTACGAGGCTGGAGGATGTCTGCTGTCATCTGCTCCAGGGGGAAACCTGCTCCTGCTGCTCCACGATGTCCTCCTGTGTCCTCCACACAACCCAACTCTTTGTTGTCTTCTTCTTGTCCTCCAGATTTCAGCAACGTGATCAGCAAGAGCGACGTCAAGTCGTTAGCTGAGGCTGACGAGCAGGAAGTGGTGGCTGAAGTTCAGGTGAATCTGGAATTTTCCCCTCCTGAAACAGCTGAAATCCCATCTCAGCTGGGGTTTGAGCGTGGGCAGGGGGCTGGAGCAGGAGCAGGGGCTGGCAGGAGGGGTGACCCCCTTCCCTTTCCCTCCTCGGCAGGAGTTCTACGGCGACTACATCGCGGTGAACCCCCACGTCTTTTCTCTCAACCTCTTGGGCTGCTGCCAGGTATGGAGACACCTCGTGCTCCTCCAGGCCTGGGGGTTGTGCTGAAGAACCACGACAGGCTCGGAGACTTGAGGGCCTGCTCTGAGGAGGAGTTTGGGGGGGGCACGGGGTGTCCCTACTCCACGTGGCTTTTCCCTCGCAGGGGCGCGGCTGGGACGCTGCTCAGCTCTCCAGGACCACCCAAGGGCTGACTGCTCTGCTCTTGTCCCTCAAGAAGTGCCCCATGATTCGGTACCAGCTCTCTTCTGAGCCAGCCAAGAGGCTCGCTGAGTGTGTGAAGGTAGGAAACCTCCAGCAGTGTGTTTGTGGTTTAAAAACAGAGAGAAACACCCCAGTTCAGCCAGTCAGTTGGTTCCTCCTGTCCTTTACTTTGCTGTGTGGCTTTGGGCAGGTCACATCTTTCATCTCCACCCTCTCCTGCCCGAGGAGCAGGTGCAGAACCACATTCCCCATGAGCCTCCTAAGCTGCAGGAGGTTCCCTGGTGCCTTTTGAGAGCTGCTCTTGTTACTTCAGGAGCCACGTCGACTTCAAAGAGCAGTGCAGCTTATTTTCAAAGCACCTGTATCCAAGCCAGAGAAACATTTTGTGGATCTACATAAAAAGTGGGGTCTTTTTTTTCCCCTTTT
>NW_008612285.1:0-11769 GCF_000691845.1 Merops nubicus | reverse complement strand
TTAATATATTTACTGAAAATATAACAGGAGGAAGTTGTGTATGTGTTCAGTTGAAAGGTATTTACTTTTTTGATGGAAAATAGTAATCTGGTGTCTAATAAAACAGCAGAAGGAGAAGACTCTGCTCTTTTATGTCCCACTTTAAGGGGTAGGATGCAGATAGTAGAAGCATCTTTGTTCTTATTGCTGAGGAAATGTGCAAACATTTGCAGGAAAACACCTTTCTACAGCAAACATGGAGCTCTATTCTTTTGTTTCTAAAACATTCCTAAAAGCATTGTCTTTTTCTACTCCTAAATAGAGGAGAAAAAGCGCAAAGGTAGGATGATTTTTTTTTTTTTTTACTTTTGCAAAGAGCAGCAGGTTAATGTGGACACAGTCAATAAAATCTTCCATGGCTATTGCTTATTGTACTCATATGAGGAAGACTTTTTTTCTTCCAAAACAGGTCTAATGGTCTGATTCCCTATGTGCCAGGCCCCTCTCTGCCCTTCCTCTTTTTATCAGTGGGATGGAACGACAAGGCAGACAACCAGACTGCCCCAGAGGTGGGCAAAAGTCAAAGGCTTTGTTCTGACCAGCTTACAGTATGTACTGATTCTTTGTGAATGAGTTATTTTTATCTCATCCTTGACAAGGAAAGATTTGTCTATGCAATTAAGGGTTCTTGAATTGGCCCTTGTCTGACTACAGTGCTTTTGTATTACATAGTTCATAATGTCTTTTGTTTATGTCAGTTCTGATAACTTTCCATTAAGTTGTACCAAACTCTGCATTCAAATAGGAATTGTCTGGTGGAAGGTGACTCCAGAAAAAAGTAAGAAATCAGGACCTGTGTACATGAAATGTGCAGAACATGAAATCTTGGAGTGTTATTGGCATCTAGATTCATTGCTGCTTTACACATGAGGAAACTGAAGAGAGGAGATGCAGGAAATGTCTGAAAAGCTCACAATATACAGACTCTAAGTCTTGGAAGAGAACCCAGAAGGAAGCACAGGAGGTCTTACGGGGCAGAAATCCTGAAAAGCTCAGTTCACTCATTCTTTCTCAGTCTCATTTTCAAAGAAGACTGAAACCAAAAAACTATGGGAAAGTGCAAGTCATCAAATGTCATTAATTCTCAGAGTGAAAGAAAAAAAATGGTTGTGCAGCCCATCCATCCTTGACTGCTCTTTATTCCTTCGTGCTTGGCCCATCTGGTTGCTAAGAGTTCCAAGGCCATTGTTTTGGTTTTACCTATGAATGAGCTTTGAGTAGTAAGCTTGGGACTTTCATTTCTGGGAGTCAGAAAAACTCATGGATGATGCAGATAATTTTGCAAGGCATTGTGGAATGGAAGTGTGTTTCAGTAGCACTGAGAAAATCAAAACGATTTCTAGAGGTTAGTGGATTAGGTCTGGCTGTAGAACATGTACTCCTTACTTTCTGTTTTATTTGATACTGAACTAGAGTCTTCATAAAATGCCATTTAGTGATTGTTCATTTATCACTTTATCTTAGCTGCAGAGGAGGTTGCCAATATGCTGTAAACACCTCTTTCTTCCTAAGGGTGAAAAGAAGTGTGTAAAAATGGGATTGCTGTTAAAACAGAAGATGTTTGGACACTTGCTGTTTCTTGTCTATATTTTATGCTATACTCCATTTCCTGGGTTGTGATTCAGGCTCTGTAGGAAACCTCACTCTTAAGAAAGTAGTAGAGACAATAGAAGGTCACAGTGGCCTTACATTAAGTCAACAGGCTGTAAATATAGCACCATATTTTGAGGGCAAAGGGAACAGAAGTTCAGTGTGTATTTTGTCTAAAAGAATCTCACCTGCTGGTGTGTATTTTGGCTGAAACAGATGACAAAATTTATGTCACAGCAGCCAGGAGGAATAGTTTGAAAGCATCTCTGTAACTTCAAAGAGTTTTGTACACAAATGCTTGGGAAGATCTGATTGTTTTAGGTATGATTCATAGTGGGGAAAATTTTACATATGAAATTCCCATCTTTAGTGCATTCTTTATATAAATGCCAGCCTAGCTGACAAATTAGCGATTGAGTATCTTGAATTCTGGACAGAGTATGGAGTCCCATAATGATTGCTATCAGTTTTTTTTCTTAATGACAAATTCATATTTTTCATGAGTCTTAAAATGGAGAAAGGACTTCTCGTATACCAGACATAAGCTTTGCATTATGGCCTTGATGAAAAAGGTCTCTCTCCAGTAACATCAATAAAATGTTCTTATTTCTTATTCTGAAGTGATGCTACAAAAATGAGTGATCTCTTCCTGCTCCAGGACAGTACTTGGTGATTAGCTCCAGATGCTTGGATGACATGGATAAAAATAATGCTGTGATTTAGAAACTCAGACATCAGTTCTTCTCTGTGTTCAATCTAAATATGGCTCAGCCATAAATAGGAGTACCAAAAAGCCACCTGCAAAATTCCCTTGAGGCATGCCTGTTTCAACTAAACCTCTCACTGCTTCCTATGACACTCGTGACTGAGAAGTTGAACTTCTGCAACATCGTCTGACATCTAAGCAGCCCTCTGGAAAGACAGAAATGGGGTGCTATTTGTCTGCATTATGAAATGAGATCTGTGCAAAAGAAATTCTTCTGATTTCACTTAATTTCCTTACCTGAAGCAATGGTGTGTGCAAATTTCCATCTTCCTTTGGAAGATGTTCCTTTTAATGTTCCTGTTAATCTTTGTCTCTGTAAACCAGCCTTAAAAATCCTGATCCTCTTCCATATAGCTTTTTGCAGCAAGTAACTTTGCATACCAATATTTAGGATAATTTTTTTCTCCTTTTTTTTTTTAACAAGGAACAAAGTGCGCACCACTCCTGCAGGTTGCTTCTGTGAGCTTATGTTTTCTGTGTGAAAGCTGGATTTATGTCGGTCAGCTATTGAAGGGCTAGGTCATAGGAGGTGGTTCTTCTGTGACAGAGGTCAGGTAGTTTAGGAATTTACTTTCCTTCAGGTCAGATGCAGGATTTGTTTGAGTACATGCTTTTCAACCGTTTCCTTGAAAAATTCACTTTAATCACTTGTCCCGGTTCCGTGTAAAAAGGGGTTCAGGGCAGGACCCACACGGAACAGAACTATGTACTCGCCTCTCCCCCCCCCCAGAGAGCGAGAACAACTTTGGAAAAAAAATGAAGTATATTGTTCAACAAGGAACAGAAAACGAAAAAGGGAGGTAAGGAAAATAATATATACAAAGATTAGGGGAATTATACAAAAAATAAAATATACAAAACCCTCAGAAATGGTTCCAGGGTCCCACAGAGTGAAAGGAGAACTTTCCTCTCGGAGCTCCAAGGCAGGAGTGAAACAAGAAACCACTCCCTGCCTCTTATCAGAGTGTGTGTGGGAAGGGGAGGGAATACAATGGTTTCACCCCCACCCGGGGTCCTCCCAGTTGCTGGAAGGTCACGACCCCATTCCAAGCCTCAAACCACAACATCACTTTGTGTTGCCATTTAAACTGCTTACTTGTGAGGTCTCACAGAATCACAGAATATCGGAATTTGGCAGGGATCCACAGGGATTGTCTAGTCCAATCCCATTCTCGAACAGTGTCCTACAGGTTGCTCAGGGCTGTGGCCTACCATGTTTTTAATATCTCTATACATGGAGTCTTCACAGACTCTTTCTGCAACCCCCATTTTTTTTTTTTTTCTTCCATTTAAACGGAATTCCCTATATTTCATTTTGTACACCTTATCTCTTCTCCTGTCACCACACACTGATCAGAAGAGCCTGACTCCCTCTTGTTTGTTTCCTCTTGTTAGGGTACTTACGCACACCCCCAAACCTTCTCCAGGCTAAACAGCCTCTCCTTGTATAAGAGATCCTCGAGTCTCCTAAATATCTTCATGGCCCTTTACTGGCTCACTCCAGTAGCTCAGTGTAGAAGGCGAGAGTTATGTCATGTCTCAAATACTGTTTGCAAGATTTCCCATCTACCAGAATAACCAAGGCCTTGCAGTTAAGCAACCGGCTGAGACTGGCCTTGCAGTTTTGGTACCCATCAACAAGTAGCTGCATGGGCGTAAGGCTGCTAGGTCGTTGACCTTGAGGAGGGTCTTGTGTGATGCGGCCCCTGAGAAAGCCCCTTGCAACTCCCTGAGACCACCTGGGACACAGGTGGGAGCCTGTGCCGAACCGGACCGCACCTACCATTGCCTACACTACACCCATCATGCGTATGTGTGAACTTTCCTGGAACTGGGTGGCAATTGTGAGACTTGGACTGCATAAAAATGGGACCATTGGAAGCTGGGTGAGAGACTCTCCCCACCTACTTGTCAAGAACAAGGGGAAAGAAGACCTGCGAGATGTCACTGCCTGTTGTTTGGGACCTACAAGACTGCACTAGATCCATGGTGGTGACTATCCTACACTTAACAAATCATCTTGTAGCTTTCCTACCCTTCCTATCTCTCTTTCTCTGTTGCATTGTTTTCTTGAAATAAGATAAAATTGTAAAGAGTGGGAATCGGTGTCTAGCCTTGGGTATCTTGTGCTTTGCCAACAGCTCACCTGCTTTCTAGTTGTTTCATTGGAGAATCTCTCCCACTTATTCCCCAGCAGCCGAAGTACTGTTTTTCAGATGGCCGATGACAACATACACCAGCAAATCTCACGTGAGAACATGTCTCAGTGCACTCATAGCATCTGGGTTAACAAATGGTTGGTTGCCTAGTTCCTTAGGATCAAGAAAATCACTATTAGTTTGGAATGCCTGCCATGCCACTTGTCTCCTAGATAAACCACCCCTGAGGTGCTTTCCCTTATGATTTTTTTTTTCAATTCTTACAGCTATTTATTCTAGCCAGAAAGGTGACAGGCTGTGTGTTGTCCTGGAGTTTTAGCCATGTTCCTGTGGCCTTGTTAGAGAAGTTGGAAAAAATTTCGATTGAAGCTTCTTGGTGACAGGTGATTACTTTGGCATACCCTGTCTTCTCTTTATGTCAAAGTAAATATTATGGTTGAGATGTGAAAGAAGATGAAGAGACTAGGCTTCTCATTTGAAGAAATTCAGTGTGTCCTTCCCTTCTGTTTCCTTCTAGTTAGCAGTGATACCACAGTGTAGCATTCTACACATTTAGAATATGATTTTGAAATTATGGATTAATTAAGAGAGTCTGTGATGATATTGAAACTATATTATTGTACTTGCAGGTGTCCTTTGTGCTTAATAGCTGTAAAATCAAATGCCTAAAGTATTCAAAATCTTGTTCTCGTCTAAGAAAGTTTACACAATCTCGTTCCTCATGTGATGAGCTGAGCTGACATTATAACTTAATGATAGCCCAGAAGCAGTGCTTTGAGGGAAAATAGTATCTTTCTGCTTCTGAAATCTCCTTTGTAAGTGACTTGTATTACACTGTCTGGGTAGCTCTAAGTGGAGAGGAGCTAGAAGGAGATAAACTGGATAGATTATTGAACCCAAATCAGCTTAATCATGAATGGAAACATGTGTTGAGGTGAATCCAGAAATGAAAGGTGTTACTGTGATTGGTCATCAATGATTCAAGCATGGCACGGCTGCTTAGGGAGGTCCTTGCAGTAGGAGTGTGTGTGACCCAGCTAGTCTGTGTTGCCTTCCTACTTGCTGTGAAATTCTAGCTTGCTTGCAATTTCACTTAGCCTTCCTTGCACCCCAGGAAAGAAATCACCAGATGGTCTGAGAAAATTTGCCCTTAAAAATTAATGAGTTCCAGCTGGGGACCATGACTATTCCAGTTGGGGGTTGTTTGGGGTCCTTGGGTGTCTTCATTTTTTCATCTGTATGTATCCCAAGAGGGTAGAAGTGTCAAGAGGCTTGTGGTTAGCTAGGTGAATGGAGACAGACATGTTTACTGCTATTACTTCCCACCTGGCAAGAAAATAATCTGTAACAACCAGATCTTGTCAGCCTTAGAATTATCTGTTTTCCCACGCTTCTCTGTGGAAGATGTGAAAGGGCCATTTCTCTGTCACATTTTGGGCAATTAGGGGATTGCTTTTGATTCAGGGTTGCTTTTAATTTAGGGCTCTGGGAAAATTTGTGACTTGGAAAGGAAATGTGGAGGGGAAGAGAAACAGGATCTACTCACCTACCAACAAATTCCTTGGTGATTGCTAGAGACAGTAGTTTATCTGATAAGTGTCATCTTTGAGGCAATTCAGAAAGAATCATACTGACAGGTTGCAGATATAAGAATCAAGATTTCTCCATCTCCACGCTAAGAAGTGACATGGAAAGCAAGAACAAACACTGTCTGTCCTCCAGCACCGTTGACACACTGAAGAGTTAATTTATGAGGAAATCATAAGGAATGACAAAAACCTCTTTCCGTTCACTTAGCCTCTAGTAATTCAAACAAACAATTATTTGGAAGAACTTTGACAGCGTCTCCTTCCAGCCTAAGCCTTGCAAAAGGCCATGTAAGTTTGTCTTATGCAAGGCAAGAGGCATTACATTGTATACCCATATGTAGATGTGAGTATGTATCACAACAAGGCTGTCTCAGATTAACTCAGTTAAGTCTCAGACAGCAAGGAGCCAGTCGGATGCTGTCCTGACCCAGGAACTAGTGACAGTAGCATGTGTGTGGAAGGACTTTGCACAATAGCAAAAAGCTGGCTCAGGAGAACACGGGCTGAAAATTAGGGACCAATGTGCATGCAGGGGTAGAAAAAGGTACACCTATGTACTAAGCATTAGTCAGTGGTGTCTAAGGGTATATAAGAGACAATCACAGATGTTGCTGATCTGATCCATGGTAGGAGCCTAGAAATCATCAACAGTTGCAAAATGTTTGCTAGCACTTTGTGTTCCCACCTGTCATGGGATGTGTAATTTCTGGCAACAATTCAATTGAGACTGTGTTTGCTTAACCCTGCAACTGAGATTTCAAATTCCTTTCCTAGCCTTGGTATCATTTCTTTCTGGATGTGTCACCTGCCTTTACACTAAAGACCCTCCAAAGTCAATCTTCAGTCACTCGACTGAGTTGATGGAATTAAAACATTGTGTGGATGGCTCAGATTACCCCGCTGAGGACTGCGGAACAATTTTGTTGCCATCATACAAGTCTACAGATGTAGTCTCTTCTTGCTGATGTGCTTCTCCCACTAGTGCCAGGTAACCCACCTGGTCAGACTGGGTGCTTTGCCCACCTCCTGCCTCTGTCAGGAGTGCATCTCCTTCTCAGTGGAAGGAGAAACCTTTCCAGATGCAAAGGGAGTAGAAGAAAGACCTGAGTGTGGAGAAGGAGACAGCAGGCATCATGGTAGTTTTCTACATTCTTACAGGTCTGACTTTCTCCTGTGCTTTCTCTAGGGGCTACCAAAGACATGGGGAAGATGCTAGGTGGGGATGAGGAGAAAGACCCAGATGCTGCCAAGAAAGAAGAGGAAAGGCAGGAAGCCCTCAGGCAGCAAGAGGAAGAGAGGAAAGCCAAATATGCCAAGATGGAGGCTGAAAGAGAAGTTATGAGACAAGGGATTCGAGACAAGGTAAGGATCTGGCTTTCAGCACACACTGGGCAACTCATAATGCTCAGTGGAGAACTACTGTTTTCAGCTTATTTGTGACCAGTTCTGTGAGCACCTGGATAGGGACAGGTAATTGCTTTGCCACACTGAACTGTCTAATCTTGTGCACTGTCCCTTGAGCTCTGTCCCTATTTAAACACACCTCCCACCCAGAAAAGCCCTGTAAATTTGAAATAGAGAATGAAGCTGAGGGAAGAAAAATGTCAATTTTTTCTCATCATCTGTTAAACACTCATGTTGTTTTAAATGGAGGTGTTTTCCAAGCTTCCATTTGTGATTTGGAGATGTGTCATAATTCAGTGTTTCTGAGTAATACAGTCCAGGTATCTTCTGAATTGTTTCCAAGGCTTTCTTTTTGTTGACAGGTGAAATGGGATGGGTCTACTGTAATTTTCACATTTAGGCTTCCACTACTCACAGGGGATTCACCTGAGAGAAAGAGAGCCTCATTTATCTGAGGGGTTTAACCATTGTAAAGTATCTCTTCTACTTAAGTTGGTTCTTGTAAGGATACAATTTGACATGAGAAGGAACCAAATAATTGTGAGGATTCAGAATGAGATTGAAAAGAAATGTACAAAATAAAACTTTTCTAGATAAATGATCTTAATTTAAGGTAGTTGAACCCACTATTACCATACATTAGCTTTTAGAGATTGATGTGTGGAGAGAGAAGGCAGTTTTCCTGCCTCACCCTCAGGACCTGGTCACACCTGTCTCTTTAGAATAACTTTTATTTTTCAAGTACAAGTCCTGGATCTCAGACAAATTAGAAAGAAATGTGAGGAATGGTTGGAAGAGAGGTTTCAGATTATGAAAACCTTTGCATTGGCTCACATCAAATGCCAAAGAACGACAGAAAATGCCTGTAGATGGAAGGAGGAATTCCTGCTCAGTGTAAGTGATGTTCTCTGTGCAGTACCTACCTATGTGTAGGTTACAGTGCCCTAAGAACATACTCTGAGAGGAAGCTTCCAAGTCTCATCACAGAGCTGAGAGTGGCTGCTCATAAAACTATGTCTGTACTGGGCCAAACTTCTGACCTAATCCTTATGATTCAGGAGCAAAACACTGATAAGGATTAATTGTTCTGGTGGCATAGTGCATCTTGTAGTGAGGTATCAAGAATTGTGCTGCAAATAAATCTGGGATTATGCTTCTAAGGAAAGTACTCACAGGGAATTGTCTATGTGTGACACTGCCAGATAAGGTATTCATATGATCATTTAAAACAAGGTATTAGTTACCAAACAGACAGATTCCTACCTGGTCAAAATTTGTTTGTTTTATAATGTATTTAATGAAAAAAAAGATAGTGTAATATATTAATATGAACATACTAACGTGTACAGTATCTGTTTAGTATATGTTTATAGGTGAAACTGTTTCTAAGCAATGACATAGGTCTGCATTAGACATGAGGGGGGAAAAAAAAGAGTAATGAATATGAGTTGCAGGCAGATGAGCTAATGCCTCTGTTTTCACTGGTTGCTGTCTCTTCTGCTAGACCATTGAATTTTTTCTAGATGTAGATGGGTTTTTTTTCTTGCTGTGTGGAAAATTGCTGTAAAAGCATTTCAGAAATCTGAGATGCCCTCTGTTTGAAATGGAAGGTGATCTAAACTAGAATTCACATGTTTGTAAGCAGGATGCATACAGCCTGAGCTTGGATGAGACATCCCGTCAGCTAGGATTTCCCCGGGATACTGTCATCTAGCAAGACTTTGTTGAGTCAGCAGAGTACAGGGTGGTGACATGTCTTGGAAATGCAGTGATGCCTGAGCTGTACAGCAAAGGGTTGACTTCACAGGGAGAGCAAACAGAGATACCTGAAGGAACGTTATTGGGCCTCAGTTAGAGCTCTGGATTGTAGCTTTCGTAGTGACGTGGTGGTTTACCTTCAAGATTAGTGATAGGAAGTCTTGCTTTGGGGTGTGCACCCAGCTTCTAAAAACAGTTTCCTGTGTTGTTTTTTTTTTTTTTTTTTTCTTTCCTCCTGGGAATAATCTCTGGTAGCATGCAGAAAAGACAGATAAAGCTGTACAAAGGAACAGCACTCTTTTTTTTTAAGTTCAAGAGTTCCATAAAAGAGAGAATACTTTGTCCTGACAAAGAGATGAATTGGATGATATACGAGACTCTGTCTCTGTATATGTGGAAATAATGTTGAGAGAATAGGAGTGCTACATTATTTTCTCTGTACTATTTATTTAGACATTACCTCAATTTCTTTGACAACTGAAATAAAAGCAGAAATACAGATAACAAGAAAACTGACAGAGATTCTGTCTGGTATGTATGTGCATGCAAGTTGTTAGCAGGTATGAATGTAATCCATGAAGTTTTAAGTATTAGAGATGTCCCTGATAATATTTGCTCATTTCCACTCTCATATGAAAGAGTAAGAAATGAGCATGTTGAGTGCATTGGTAGGAACAGATTGTTTATGCAGCATACAAGTTTGAAAGTGTGTTCTATGTCGTGAACCCACAGTCACAGTTTCTCCATTAATGTAGCTGCAGGAGAAACAAGTCAGGGAATCATGACTTCATCAGTTAGTTAATATGGCTTTGGGTGAGGCCTACAGGAGAGACAGGCTCAGCAGCATGTTGTTTTGGACGTTTTACCTTGGCTCTTCAACAAATGTGGTAAATGTGCTCTCTTGTTTAGGACTTCAGGAAGTGTGGGAGCTATGGCAGATCTTGAAAGGAATGATGGCAGACACCACAGACATGTTCCAGGATGTGCTAACCAGGTTTTCATCAGAATCTGCTGAACTGAGACACATACACTCTCAGCCCAGCATGGCAGCTAGACACAGAAATGGTTTAGGGAAAGGGCAGAATGAATTGTGCAGCAATCAGATATTTTGTTTTCATTAAAAAATATGCAGCATTTTAGTTTGGAAATAAATTTTTATGGATGACATTTGGACGTGACATTTTGAAATGACTGGACCACCAGCTGTCTGCAAGCTCCTACCCAGTATTAAAGTTCAGCATTTGATACTGAAAATGGATTGAAAGAATGTAAAGAGCATAACATAACATGCTCCTCTGTCCAAATGGCTTTGCTTTAAGACAGTTTAGAATTGAATTTGGGCCATGCTTAAGACAGAGCTTGAACTGCTTCAATAGCTATTGTATACTCCATTCTCAGAGGAAAAAATGGAAGCGCCTCTGGCCCGTCTTGTCTTTGATGAGCATTATGTGCATAGTGTGCTGTGGAGAATAAAGCAGAAATTTAGTTATACTAATAAGGACTCCTGCCTTGCAAATTGAGCGTGAGATCTACATAAGAATTATGGAAAGTGGCAAATAGAAAATTCAAATGCTGGAAGAATAAAGGTTGTCTTTACAATAGTAAATGACACTGTTGAGTGCTGTGTAAAGATCATGGCACAGCGCTTAATCACGTGGTCATACAGTTATGTGTAGAGGGAATTTTAGCTGCGTCACAAAATGGCATCCTAGAGTCCTTTATGTGCAACCCAGGCTATGAAGGATATGATGGAAGACTAGAGGTGAACTGCAAGGACACGGTGTCCTTGAGCCACAGGCAGGAAGGAGAAGGGTGACAGCTCAGCAGCTTCTGCGCAGATCAAAGGCTTGGCAGGAACTTGCAAGCAGGGACCACCCTGTAAAGGCCACAGCGCGTGGACAGAGGCATTTAACCTATTGGGGTACGGGGTTAGAGTGTGGCTGTGCAGTGTTAACCAATCTGAGTGTGAAAACTATGCGTGATCAGTCACTGAGTGTATAAATACAGCAGCTTGTGCGCATTAAAGCGGAACACTGATAAACCTTCTGTGAAGTCTGTCTTTGGTTCCGGGCTCCCCGCAACAGTTATGCTTCTATGAACCTCACCACTCCTGTTTCACAAAACAAGACCATTGTTTTGCTAGTAAGTGGATGTTCAGATCTTTCGCGTATCTGGTCTGGCTGAGCTGATTTTCACCTTGCAGTCCTCCTGGTGCAGAGCTGTTGTGTTGGGAGTCAGAAAGGTGCTGCTAACGCCCATGTTGTGAGCACCACTGGGCAGGGCTGGCACAGCACCAAGGCTCTTCCTAACCTTCCCACACAGTGGGATGGGGAGGCAGGAACTTGGGATGGGACACAACCAAGACAGCTGACCCGAACTCACCAAAGGGATATTTTGAACCAGATGACGTCAGCTGAGCTATAAAGCGAGTAGAAAGGAGGGGTGGGGTGGGGTGGGGAGGGGT
>NW_008612284.1:0-559 GCF_000691845.1 Merops nubicus | reverse complement strand
TCCTAGAACACCTTATTTCAGAAGATACTAAATGTAAACTTATAACAGAGGTTATTAATATTTTTCAGCATGTTAATTGCTCTGTTCACACATGGAAGAGTTAAAACAGATCAGCCATGAGCTGCAGTGTATTCAACCAAAGATTATGAAGATAAAAAAAGGGTTTGAAGCTAAATAGTATTTACAACTATACCAACATCAATTGATCCCAAGCAGAGGGTGAGATTTTGTGCTCCTAGATTATGCTTTCATTAGATGTAAGTGACATCAAATTAAGAGAAAGAAATGGAAAAAATACCCCACTCAATAAAAATGTTAATTGATAGTGAAACAGTATTTGAAAAGCATGCCAACCTATGCAGTTCACAATTTAGGCTGTCATGGAAGTACACAGCTATTTAATAAAGATCAAGATAATGCACAGAACTATGAATTCTAAAAGGGATCATCTGTGATCCAATAACACTGAAACCACCTTTGCACTGAAACTATGTATCTCTCAGAAGAATTTGAAATGGGTAAAGTAGGAAGAAGGAATAACTTAAAACAGTGAGGGGGT
>NW_008612283.1:0-1392 GCF_000691845.1 Merops nubicus | reverse complement strand
ATACGGGCGCTGCCCGCGGCTCCATCCTGCCGAAGGTCACGTCACTCATCCCCAGAGTGTCCGCGGAGATTTGCATCTGCGGCACAGCCGTGATGCTTCAACTAACGATGTATTTATTAATTAAACGGGAGCCGAGTGCTCTGCGACCTTCGCGGGAAGTATTTCTGTTTCGGTCCTGGTGCTAACCGAGGTCAATATTTGATGGGATCTATTTTCACGAGGGGTACGTGGAGTCAGCAGGGTCGCAGCCACTTCGTGCTTCGACGTCTGGATGGAAACGTCATCGACAGAATTATCAAGGGATGTTTCACCTCACGCTTCTCTCTCCAGCAAACTCGGGGATAGAAGATAGAAATGGGAACAAGGGGAATTCTATGAGAGGGAGGGCTACCTGAACGGGATCTTGCCCTCTCCTCCTACCTGGGCAAAGTGGAGCTTTTAGCACGTTTTATGAAGACGTGAACACGTGCTCAGCAGCAGAAAAAAAAAGCCAAAAAAAAAGCCTGCCAAGCCTGACCTCTTTGCTATCACTGACACAACGCCTCTCCTCTTCACGCTGCAAAATAAACCCAGTGCACTGGAAGGCAAGCTACATTTTATCTGACTTCATCTTCCCCCCTTTTCCATGGAAAGAGCTCGCTAGAAAAGGTATCATTACACTCAGAGGATATGTTTTCAACAAAATGGGAGTTCCAGTGGCTGTTGAAAGAGGAAATAATTGCATCCCACATGCCTAGCCTAGAAGTAGCCCTGGATCTCGGGGCAGATTTCTCTGCTATTGTTCAGAGAAAGTGAAGTATCCTCATCGCCTTACAGGCACAGCGATGTGATCCGATAGGGTTTCTGTGGGGGCATTTACTCTTCCTGCAGCCTACTCGCTTTTACTTCCAGGCTCGGTCCAACGGCATTCTTGTGATTTTTGCTCTGAATCCCCTTCAACCCCAGCCACAATTCATTTCGAAAAGAGATTGCCTTCCAGACTGTAACATGTGCCCAATCTTCTGTTCCCTTTAAAAATAAAACCGCAGTGAAAGCGAATAGCAATACCATCAGCCTGGGGGTTTTTTTTGCAAAGCATTTTCTTTGAGCTCTCCTGCCTCTCTGTGAAGTCCTCTAGCTATTAAAGTAGATGGGGGTGCCTTCGACATCGCTTCATTTAGGGATGCACAGCCCCACCAGACTTCCTTCTGAGGTACACCCCTGTCAGCCTGAGGCGGGAGGATGACAGAGCCCAGCGCTGGCGACAAAGGGCGACGCAGGTATTGGGCCCGGTTAGGGCACCGAGAACACAGCTCCCGGCTCCAGCAGGCAGGACTCGGGGCTCCCCTGGGCATGTGCCCCGGGCAGGGCAGGCTGCAGCGCGGGGGGGCGTCTCCCGCACCCCCCTCCGCA
>NW_008612282.1:457-694 GCF_000691845.1 Merops nubicus | reverse complement strand
GCTCTTCCCTCGCGGGGAGAGGTCGAAGAGTCGCGTCTGGAAAACATTTCCCCGAGCTGAGCGACTGCTGGAGAGTTTCCCTTTAACCACGTCGTTAATCTTGCTGCCTCCCAGGGCCCGGCGAGGCCTTTTCTCCCTCTCTAGATGGCCTTTTTTCCTTTTTTCTTTAAAATAAACATATCTCCGAGCCCGAGGGCAGCACATACCCGTGGAAAAGGTCAGGCTGGGACAGGGAGG
>NW_008612282.1:0-319 GCF_000691845.1 Merops nubicus | reverse complement strand
GCTCTGGGCAAAGGGGCTGGATGCTGGGATCGTTCCCCTTCTCCCCACGGTGCTGAGCTGAGCTGAGCTCGGGGGGGTCCCACCAGCCTCGTTCCTCATGGAGAAGGACAGAGGGGCTGGTGGGGGGATGAGTGTGATGCTGCAGGTCACCCCAAAACGCTGCTCCGGAGCAGGAGGGACCCCGGTCACCCCACTGTCCTGGTGCCAGGGACCCACCGCTCACCTCTGGGTGGTCCTGTGCCACCTTCATGCAGCCACATCCCTCCCCTGTCCCTGTCCCTGTCCCCATCCTGCCCTGGCGTTTCTAAGCATCCAACCA
>NW_008612281.1:538-750 GCF_000691845.1 Merops nubicus | reverse complement strand
AGCCTTGCAGGGGGTTGTTGTGACCTGCATGGGCCCTGTTCCTGCCCCTGCACCCTGCTGATGGGACTGCCCTGGCCCCGGGGATGAGGAGGATGGCAGGAGGAGGATGCCGGGGTGAAGCAGGGCTGAACCAGGGATGAGCCATACCAGCACTGGCACCTTCTAATTACAGCACTGCTGGGTGCCAGGCAGGGCCAGGGCTGCAGCACAGC
>NW_008612281.1:0-211 GCF_000691845.1 Merops nubicus | reverse complement strand
GAGCCCCCCCAACCTCCCCTGGGATGGTTCCAGGGATGGGGCAGTGACCACCTCTCTGGGCAACGTGGGCCAGGGGCTCACCACCATGTGCCCCCCTCAGCACACGAAGCCTGTACCCGGACAGAGGCTGCAGCTCCTTGAGGGGCCTTTGCACAGCGGCCGGTCTGTGCTGGGTGTTTTGGGGGCGCGGTGCCACAGGGGTCACCCCGTG
>NW_008612280.1:30775-40558 GCF_000691845.1 Merops nubicus | reverse complement strand
TCGCTGCAAGGAGTCGGGCGAGGCGGGCGCTACCTGGGGTGTGAGCTCGCAGTGAAACGCCGCCCTCGGGCTGGGGAGGGAAGAGGAAAGTTGTGCAGAGATTAGGCGAGCTGCAGCCGTGTTACGGTGCTATTACGCTCTTCTTGCAAACATATATGTCTGTTTTTTCTGCCTTTTTTTTTTGTGTTTTCCCCGCTCTGAGCCTTAGGAAGGGAGCGGGCAGCGGTGCCAAGGGCTCGGCTGCCACCGCCGCACTGCAAGAGCAAATGGAGCGCAAAGACACGTTCAATTAAGTCGAGCTATAACTGTTGACGATTGGTGTGGTGGCTGATCTGGAGTTGCTGCGTAGAGCAACACGTGCTGCCGGGAGGCTGGAAATGCACGACCACTGACGCAGAAAATGTATTTAAACAGAGGCTGCTGGTGATGCGTGTAGGATCTGCTCGTGGTGCATGGGCTTTTTTTAATTTGTTTTTAATTTTTGTCTCTCTCTGTCACAACAGAGTGGAGAGAGAAACTCCAGGAGAAATATCTGGGGATTGTCTTTTATCTGCTAGCAGCGCTTCTGCCTTCTCCTGCTGCTGAGTTGCCCTGCTATTGGCAAGATCAGGCTTCCCAGTTCCCTCGCCCTCTCCTTCCTTTGTGCTGGAGGAACAGTGTCGCCAGCCGTGGCTCTCCCCCCACGCTACCTGTTGGCAAGGGAAGCTGCACACCAGGGGCAGAGAAGGAGACAAGACCTTATTTCTTCAAACTGGAGGCCAGGTAGTGCCTGTGTCAAGCAGTGGCTCGTCCCTTAGGTGCTGCCCGCTTCTTCCCCTGATAGCACAGGGGATAATTTTGAGTTTCAGCAAAAGCTGAAATCTCAGCCTTGAAACGTATGTTGGGTTAGCCAGCTTTGACTGGTTTCTTTTTGCATGTTTAGGGAGGGAGAGCTTTTTATTTGGGTTTTGTGGGGGTGTTTCTTTAACCGACTGGAAGGTGCTGTAGAGGAAAGGGAGCTGGGTGTGCTTTGCAGGCAGGCCTTGCTGTGGGCTATCTAGAGCCCATCTGCATGAACCCAGTTCTCTCTTTCCTGCCCTCCAACACCCTCTCTCCTTCTCTTCTACACCGCTCTAACCTGAGGTGCCACCTTGTCACCATGGCAAAGTGCAAGCCTTGGATTGCAAGGGGAATGGTGTCCTGCTTGCAAAGAGTATCTTTTCCCATCTGCGGCACGTGTTCAGACCAGGAGGAGATAACAGATATATTTTCCATTGTCTGTGTAAAGAAATAAGGTTTCTGTCATCACACAACCTCTCTCTTCTTTGCTCCTGGCCACCTGATGCTTGATTTAAAGCAGTGTTGGTGGAGGGCTGAATTGCAAAGATACTGCATTTCTGTGGATTTCATGGAAGTGGTTGCAGAGGAGAGGAAAGACTGGGTAGGTGGGAAGGTGCTAGCCTGGTTTCTGTCACTTAGCTGTCTCTGGCAAACACGACCACAAGACGCTGAGCATGGCCCTGCTGCTGTCACGGTACATGTCTGTGCATTGGTTCATCCTGGAAATTATTTGGTGCTGAAAAAACAGCAAGGCTGAGTCCTCTACTGGTTTTGCTTTGTTAGGGCAAGTTGGGCTTTTACTCACAGCAGACAGGTCTCCTGGGCTGTCATCTGGGATGTTGGGAAGTTTGATGGATAATGAGAAAAAGCTGTAGGAATGGAAGAGTTGGGAGCACAGTGTTTCAGCTGGCTCTGTTACATGGGAAGGCCAAGTGAAATACTGGTTGTCCATCGTATTCCTGTTCTGGTGTTGGTGAAAACCTTTATCTGAACAAGCTATTTTTGGGCAGAAGTTTTCATATGGAGATATCTGATCATTTGCACTGTTTTGGATGGGTGAGGAGTAGAGGATGATCCCACTTAAGAAATTTCATGCTGGTAAATGTGCTCAGTGTTGAGTGTGGACTTGATTTTTCAAATGTGGACTGTGATAGCTGGTAGGGTTCCTGCAACTTTCAGGCACACAACTGTCTCCCAAAGCAGCCTGGGTATCAGATTGAAAAACACCATTGTATGGATGAAGTCCCATGGAGGACCAGAAGGTACAGAGGAGAGGATTCTGAAATCTTCAAGCCTTTTCAAAGCCTGGCTGTCAAGCTGAACGTATGTGTGTGAAACTATCCTCTGCATAGTCACAAGCAGACAAGCAGTGGTACTATCAGTGCTTTGTTTTTCTGTGTCCTAGCTAAGGCTTTGAGCAGGTGGGAAACGTGGAGGGCTTTCCTGACAAGGGGCAAGGAACACGTGCTCCTACCACAGGCTCACAAGGGGGGGTGTCTGTGTCTTGCCATACAAATCCAGGAGCAAACTTTCATCCCTTTGAAGAGCAAAGGCTGCAAGGTCAGGAAATGCCAAAAGCAGGGCTTTGCTCCTGATGCTCTAATACTGCAGCATGTTGCTTCTTGCATTTATGCATCAGGAAGTTCCCAGAGGAAAACTTTTCCTTATCCCCCAAATGCCAAAGCAGGCTGGTTTGATTTAAGTGCATGTAGCAGCATACAGCCTGCTGCTGTCGTTGCGCTGTCAGAGTGATAGGCTCTTCCCTGAACCAGTTGTTGGGCTGGTCTGTCTGAAGTCTTGACCACAGGAGGAACTCCACTGGTAGAACTTACTCCTTGGAGTCAGCATCGGGTCTGCCAGGACCGGCCCTGCACCGCAGGCTGTGGGGCACAAGCACTGAGACAGGACCAAAGTCTCCTTTACCATGGTAGCACTGCTGGGACTAATTGCCGTCCAGTTGGTATCTTTCTTAATTTTGGATTTTATGCCAGCCTGGAGTCCTGGGGAAGAGCATGGAGCTTCTCTGGTCCAGTGGTGGGAGCTTGCGAACGGCCCATGCGAGCATCTCAGCGGCTTTCGTAAGCTCTGGCTGCTGCACCAGCTCTTCCAGCAGGTCCACAGCTCGTCTAGCTTAGTGGTCTGGGCTGCTTTTTCTTGTGTTGGTTTTTTTTTGGAGGAGGTTGTTTTGGTTCTTCTTGCTGTTTAGCTGGGAAGGACTTCAGCGCTAATCTGCATCATTATCTCACCCTGGCTGTAAAGCCTGAGGAGGCAAGGTACAGGCAACTTTTACTGCAGTGGGGTTGGGTGAATATCTGAACATGAAGCCATGGCTGTGTGAGCTCAGGGAGGGTTTAATTTTTACCAATGTGTTGGCGTTGCTGGGTAGGGAATGTGGGTTGCCTTGTTCTGCCCCTAAACCAGCTCCTGGGTCTTTCAGTGTAGCTCTGAAACCAGCACAAGGTCATGGCTATGTGTTCTCCAGCCCTACCTTTTATTTGCTGCCAGGGAAAGGAAATCCAGCCATTTTCACTCTCTAGGTTAGGAATAATCTCTCTCTCTTGGTAGGAACCATCCTACAGTGATACTAGAAGAGAGCAACTTGGCACCAGATTTGCTGGGATGAGGCAGACTGAGGCCATTTAAATCCCACATATCTGGGGCAGACATAGAATAGTGATGCCTGTACTATCAGCTGGGACATCAAGCAGTGCCTTGGGGTGGAAAGCTGGCTCTGCCAGGGGAGGCTGGCTCCAGCTGGTGTTGGCAGCCCTCCTGCCTGCCAGCTTTCTCCTGCTTTGCCTGGGATGCTTGGAGAGGCAGACAGGGAGAACTGGGCTGCTGCTTAAAAAATCCTTTGCCAGGCAGGTGGTAACTCTGGTGAGAGACTGCCACTTTGCAGCTCCTTCCAGCTCTGTACCCCCTGCTCAGGTTGGAGGAGAGTTTTTCATTGCAGTGTCACCCCCTTGCTGCACGAGCAGCTTTGAGCTGTAGGTTTGGCTGCAAGTACGCTGCTCCCAGCTGTTGGAAAGGAAAAGTCTCTGAGGTCTCTCCCTGCAAGCGATAAGTTTGGAAAAGATGCTGATCTCCCTAGTTTTACTCTTATTTTTGGCTCCTCCCTTTCCAGCCCCTCCCTCCCTTCTCAACCGACAACCTCTTAAAGAGGAAATGTGATAATGTTTACAGTTAAGTGTGGGGATGGGAGCATCTGATAGCCTAGGACTTCTTTGCATTTTCCTAATTATATTTTGAGGCACAGTGGTGAGGAACTGCAGCCTGGCACCTCCTGGAAAGTGCAGTTTTGCAGATAAACTGCCTGGCTTCGACATCTGGGGGCTCATAAGCCACCTTGGGGTGGGAGAATGATGCAAGTGGGACGGCAGAGAAGAGACTGGCTTCAAAACTCAGGATTGGGTTCAATTAAGAAGAATGGGGATTGCAGGACCTTTCTCCATGTGTGGCTGTGTCCTGCCTGCCAGGTCTCAGAGCAGGCAGTACAGTCTCCGTTGCTGCTGCAGGTGTTACAGGTAGAGGAACTGAACCTGGAGGGGAGGGTGGGAAGGACCCTGTGCTTGATTGCCCTACAGCTAATAGCAGAGGGGAAAAGAGAAGTCCCACATCCAGTGCTGTCTTAGCAAGTCTCACTTCTTCCTACAGGCATCTGTTGGGGAGATGGGATAATTAATGACCATGCATTTTTTGTTCTTTTTCTTGAACTTGTGACTTTTATGAGTATTTGCATCTCAAGGAAATGACCCTGACTTGGTACTCCGTGTGGTGTATGTGCAGGCAACATCATTGCTGGGTTGACTCTCTTCACTGTGAACTGGGAGCAGCTGCTCAGCTGGACACAGTTACTGTGTGTCTTCCTGCTGGGCTGGGCAGAAACCAGCAGTGCCACAGGGTGCAGGTGGTTAAGGGAGAAGCGTAGGGCTGCTGCAAAGCTGGGGAAAGCTCTCCTGTGCATGCTTTCTTCTTCCAGGGAGATGTTTTATTCCAAAGTTGAGACCTGAATGTGTTTCAGGTTGCAATGAAGAGGCCAGGTGCTCGAGGGAGAGCCCAGATCTTGGCCAGCCTGCACTGAACAGTCTGAGAAGGGGCTTTCTTACTGCTGTGGGGTATGTGCAGCATCATGTGGTGGTCATACAAAACCATACCACGGGTATTGGGCATGTTGTGGTAGTCACTTATGGGTGTCTCTCATTGCATCCCTGGTTTTTTGATTCTGTCTCTTTGATCCTCCCGGAGGTTGGTACAGCCAGTGAAATTGTTCACTGCAGGATGACAGGACCACTGTGCACAGGCAGCATAGCAAAGGAGTGCAAACTTGGGAGTGTGTTGGCAGGTTGTCCTCATCAGAGTTAGGTGAATTCTGGGTGTTTGTCTCTTCAGTGGGTGGTGCCATTTGTTGACACAGATATCCATATGAAACTCCCTGCTCAGAGAGGCCTTTGCAGCTCTTTTTTTTTTTTTCTCTCCCCACTAGCTGTTGTCCTGGTGTCTTACAGGCACGGAAGAATAAGGCAGGATGGATGTGTATGACCCTCAGACACTGGGTGTTATGGTCTTTGGAGGTTTTATGGTGGTATCGGCAATAGGGATCTTTCTGGTGTCCACCTTCTCCATGAAGGAGACGTCTTATGAGGAAGCCTTGGCCAGGCAACGTAAAGAGCTTGAGAAGACCCAGCAGCAGAAAACAGAGAAAAAAAAGAAAGAGAAACCTGTTGAGAAAAAAGGAAAAGCAAAGAAAAAGGAAGAGAAACCTAATGGAAAGATCCCGGAGCAGCAGCTGACTCAGGAAGTGACAGAC
This sequence comes from Merops nubicus, assembly GCF_000691845.1. Lineage (NCBI taxonomy): Eukaryota > Metazoa > Chordata > Aves > Coraciiformes > Meropidae > Merops > Merops nubicus. The sequence continues at coordinate 34,932 of NW_008612280.1, read as the reverse complement.
CCTCCCAAGGATGTGGTTCTTGAGCCTGCTGTGGTGCCTGAGCCTGTAACTGCTCAGTCTCCGATCGCGGCGGTGTCAGTGACCCCCCAGGAAAAGGAGAAACCTGCTCCATCACCTAAGGAGAAGAGGAAGAAGGAGAAGAAGGTGGCGAAGGTGGAGCCTGCACCTAGCCCAGTGATGGCTTCACCTCCTGTCAGTGTCCCCAAAAGTTCTTCTGTTTTGGAGGTGACCCCTAAGGAGGTGCCCGTTGTGGCTGTGCCACCCGTCGGCACGCAGCAGAGTGCTCCAGTCGTCAGCTCCACCACCATCAAGAAAACTGATGCTTTCCTGACCAGTGAGGACCAGAAGCACGACGGACCCGCCAAGAAGAAGCCTGGATCCAAGAAGAGGGGTGAGACAGGTAAGGCCAAATTTCTCTGCCTATATCCCCATTGTAAGCCAGCAGGGCATCTTGGTGCTCTTAAAACAGAGCTCTCCCATCCGATACGTCTTTATTCTTCTTCAGTGTTGGAAACAGGGCAGCTGTAGAGAGGCTGTCTCTGGGGAGATGGACTGTGTGCACTGAGGGGACAGCAGGTTGAAAAATCCTGCTTTGGACTGTACTTCTCTCTTAGGGGAAGAAAAGTTGAAGTCAGGAGTTTATTGACTTGTTTTCAGTCTGTAATGTGGTGCCTCCTGCATCAGGTACCCCTGTTTGGTGCTTAGCTCCTTGGTCCAGCACACAGATGTTGGAGAGTTACAGGTTCCTCTCAGATTTGCTGTTTTATTGTGCATCTCTGAGTGGGTCTGCACACTGAGAATGAATGGGGGGTGCAGGTACCTGTTCTGGGGACAGCTGCCAAGGTGCTGGACATGTGAGTGGAAAGTCAAGACAAAGTGTTTTCCCCTTCCACCCCTGATTATTAAAAGCACGCAGGAGCTCTACCACTCTTATTCTACAGGGAGGTGGGGCACACTGCTAGAGTTTCCTCCTCCTTCTTCAGCAGAGATGAAAAACAGCCTATTGGAGGAGAGAGGATTGAGGGGATTTTATACTACGGGGGACTGATCATAGGATAGTTAGGTTGATCATAGAGGGAAGTGACTTTGGATATGTCACAGGGAAGGGAGAACTTGCCTGTCAACATTCATGCCTCATTTGATTGACTTGGAGATGGAGGAAATTAAAGGTGGTGGTCCTGAACTCTCCAGGGTGTAAATATTTGAAGGGAGAAACAGCTTTGTAGCTGGATTCTTGTCTCTCAGTGGAAACAGTATGAGGTTTCTTTTTGCTTAAGTGATAATTGCAGGCAGTGAAAACGTGAATGCATTTAGACCTGCAGAAGTGTTCCCATATGAACACGTGGGATAAGTCTCTCGGGTGTTCTCAGAGATATGATGTGGTGTGCATAGGTTTCATTTCTCTATTTACAGAAAAGCCCAACCAACCAAACAAGCAGCCCTGTGTGCTAACCTTCTCCAGCACATCCAAACCTGGGCTGCTGTATAACATGGCAGTTTCCACACCCATGTTTTGGAAGAGGGCCTGCTACCCAGCAGGACATTTTACAGCCTTTCGTCTCCAAGACTGAGTTAAAGCCCTTGTATCTGCTCCTCTGAGGAAAGGATTTTACTAAAGGCCATCTTCACAAAGTGATGAAGTCTGAAATGGTTTGAGCAGCCACTGCTGGAGGGTATCACAGGGATGGTGCTGGGGAAACTGGAGGTGGCTGGTTTGGCACGTGTGTGCAGGATCCACTTCTCTAATACTGAAAAACATGGCCCTAAATCCAAGCTTTAACAGCTTAAAGAATGTAGATGAGCTCTTAGCACCTGTTAAGTTGGGAGTTTTATGACTGCTCTGAACATCCACTCCTTTGAGTGTGAAGTGCCCATCCTGCCCAAGCCAAAGGTGATGTCTGAGCTGCTCCGGTGGGATTTTTCAAAGGGAAGCTCTCAGCAGTGTTTGAGCCATGAAGCTGGCTGCAGTTTAACCAAGGTATTGTGGGCAGCTTTTCAGCAGCTGTGGTCTCTCCTCAAGGGCAGAAACAAGAAATTACCCTGTGGCAGATAAAAATGGGTGTTCAAAGATGAGCTTATCACTGAAACAGATGGCAAACCTGACAAGAGCAGCTTGGGCTGTTTTTCTCATGGGGTTAATTTTCAGCCTCCTGCCTCACACCGAAACTTGCTTGCAAGTGTGTACTTGGATCCCAGGTCATTATCTGTGGTAGCAGAAGTCATCTCTCCCATGAAATAACACGTGGATACCTGATCTGGTCTGTGGCCTCCCAGGTGTAGGGCTCCACGCAAGGGCCATCCATGTCCCCCCTGTTCTTTTGGGTTTGAAAAGTGGCTCTTCAGACCACTTGTCCTTCCTGTGCTTTCTCACGGCAGCTTTGCCCCATGGCTGTCTCTGTTTGCCAGCTGCAAGGTGGGGTTTGTGTCATTGAACCTTGTGTAAAGTTCACTTCTCCAACACTGCTGGGAAATAGGCAAAATTTGCTTGGTGGGTCCCTCCACCCAGTGGGACCAGGCCAGGGGATGTGTTGTGCCATGTTGCATTTGTGCTGTTGCCAGCATGAGTGACGTGTGGGCCAAGCTCTCGGGCCCAGGTTGCACAAGGCCGTGGAGTTGCCTTGGCTGTGCTGCTGGTAAGTGACTGCTGCTGGTGAGACAGACTCGGCACGTGTGTGCACTTCCTGCTGCCAGGGCTTCCTGCTGCCATTCCACAGGGATCTACCAGAAGCTAGGAGCAAACAGTGCATGCTGGAGCTGCTAGGCATTCCCAGTCCTTGCCACTCTGTAGCTGTGGTGGGTTGCCAGATGCCCACCCAGCCATTCTCTTACTCCCCTCTCCTCAAGAGGGGAAAAGATAAGATGGGGAGGCTCATGGGTCAAGATAGGGATTGGGCAATTATTAAGCAAATTACTATTACAGGGAAAACAGACCCAGCTTGGGGAAAACTAATTTATTTCCAGTTAAAATAGATTAAAAACAGAGGTGAAATTAAAACAACACCTCTGCCCCTGCCCTTCTTCCCAGGCTTAACTTCACTTCTTCCCTCCTGACTCCTCTGCCTCCCCTCCCTGAGATGCTCAGGGGCATGGGGGCTGTGGTCAATCCGTAGCAGCTCCTCTCTGCCCCTCCTTCCTCCTCACACCTTTGCCCTGCTCCAGCATGGGTATGCTCCATAGGCTGGAGTCCTTCAGGATGAGCCTGCTCCAGCATGGGCTTCTCTCCAAGGGCTGCAGGGTAATCTCTGTTCCCATACCTGCTCTGCTCTCCTCTTCCTTCTTCTTTGACCTTGCTGCTTGGGGAGTCCAAGCTCTGTGTTTAGGAAACTGTGGTGGTAATGGCTTTAGAGGCTCTGGAGCTGCTGGAGTCCAAATTGCATTTTCCTCTGGGATTTTTTTTGAAATTTAAGTCCACTAGGCCATATATACTATGCAGCAACTCCTAAACCACCCTCTATCCATTGTGCCCATGTGCACTGTGGTCCTAAAACAGAATCATGATCCCTGGTGCTCCTTGGCTTTCCTGGGTTAGCAGAGGGGTAGGGGAAGGGCTGTGGTCTTGTCATTCTCTTAGTAAAGAGCTGGAACAAACTAGCCTGGTGAAAGGTGGGAGACGACCTTGCATCAGTGACCCCACTGTATGGAGTGATGCCTCCCAGCAAGGCTGTATCATGGTGCTGTTCAGTGGCTGATGCCAAACATATCTGTGCTCCCTGGCATTGGCAAAGCACGCCCAGCCCCTGCTGGGAATCAGTTTGAGGAGGATGTTGGCAGGGTGGTGGGACCAGTGACAGGGCCAGGCAGAGGTGACACAAGAAGAACATGTGTGGTGAGTGTTGTCTCCTGCACTTCTTGTACCGCTTTCAATTAGAGGCCTGACTGTGGAAATCTGGGTGGGTGCTGGTTTGGAGTGGCAACTGTGGGATTGAAGCCAACTGAAAAGATGCTACTCATCTCTGCCAGCAGCTCGAGCAGTCCCAAACCCTCCTCTCTCTTCCCTAGCTCCCGTGGACTCGGACGGGCCCCTCTACCTACCCTACAAGACGCTTGTATCCACTGTCAGCAACATGGTGTTCAGCGAGGGGGAGGCCCAGCAGCTCATCGAGATCCTGACGGAGAAAGCGGGCATCGTCCAGGACACCTGGCACATGGTAGGGCTG
>NW_008612280.1:0-30744 GCF_000691845.1 Merops nubicus | reverse complement strand
TGCTGAACCCTAGGAGGTGTGGAGGGGAAGGAAGACACCCTATCTTTGGGCAGGTTGGCCCCAGGAGTTAGTCTTGGAGACCAGAGCTGAATTTTCCCCTGGAGCAGAGGGCAGCATCTTGCATGCGCGGGGTAGAGGGGTCTGGAGGTGACGGTCCCCACTGATGTGCCCCCCGCGCTGGCAGGCCACGCAGAAGGGTGACCCGGTCGCCGTCCTGAAGCGCCAGCTGGAGGACAAGGATAAACAGCTCGCTGCTGAGCAGGAGGACGCCGCCGCTGCCAGGAACAAGCTGCGGGAGCTCAGCAAGGTAAGTGCTGCACGGCCCTCGTGGCATCCCCAGCCTGGGCTCCGCTTGTCCCGGCTTCCCGGCTGCCTCCCACTCCCCGCAGCTCATCCTCCTTGGAGGTGAAGCCCAAAGGCCCCTGGAGCCTTTCACCCATTTGCTGTTTTCTCCCAAAAGAAAGGGAGGAGCTCCCTGCCTGACCTCTTCTCCTGGGCCTGATGCAGCCTGGGGAGGCACCAGCTCAAAAAAGTTGCAGGGTAGTGCCTGTCGGCAGCTGCAGAAAAAGCAAGGCAAAGCCCTTCCCGTAAGAGACTGCAGCTTTCTGCTGCTTTAGGGAGGAAAATAAACCCCTTCTTGTCTCTGCCCAGATCCCCTAAGCTGGGAAGGTGCTGATCAGTCCTTAAGGAGCCTGATCCTATCCACACACCCCTGCTCTTGACTCAGCCCACTACCTCTTTTTGCTGGCTGAAGTTGAAACAGACCCCTGCCATGCTGGGCTCAGCACCTCCTGCATGGCAGCCAGCAGGACCTGGCAGCGGTGAGTCCATCTGCCAGGAGGCAGGAGTGGACAGGACAAAGCCACCCCATGCACTTGGGTGCTGTGCTGAACTCCTGCCTGTGCTGACTGTGTTGCCCAGCTGGCCAACAGAGCATCTCTGTCTTGGCAGGGGGTGGAGGGCGTTTATTTTATTTTATTTCTTAAAGTTTTCTCGCTTTTCCCCAAACTTTGTGTGATGTTATTGATCCTAGGGATGGGAGGGGGGGGTGGAGGAATAAAATTCCAGGCTGTCTTCCTCCTTTCTCTTAGCTGACCCAGTGTGGAACAACAGTGGCATCCAGTGGCCACAGAGCCCAAAACAAAATGCAGGAGGAAATGTAAGTGCTAAACGGCATAGCTGGGCATGGGGGCAGCACTGAAAGGGCTGAACTTTTAAGTCTTCTGAGCTAGGAGCCCACCGGTTTTGCATCCCCTTGAAGCGGGGAGGTTCATACACCGAGGACTAACCGGGTGCCCTCTCTCCTCGAAGGAGCTGGCAGCTGAGCGGGCCAAGGCGGTGGCCGTGGAGGGCAAGCTGAAGGAGCAGCTGCTTGCCCGGGAGCGGGAGGTGGCGGCGGTGCAGGCCCGCATGCAGGCCAGCTACCAGGACCACGTCAGCGAAACGCAGCAGCTCCAGGGCAAGGTGAGCCCCACGCTGTGCTCTGCAGCTTCCTTCCCTGGCCGCAGGGGGGCTTTTGCCGGCAGCCTTTTGGAGAAGGCTTGAGATGTGCAACGGGACCGGAGCCCTGGGGAGGGGTGAGACCCCGCAGTGCTCCCGGAGCGTGGTGCTCGGGGGAGAGGAGGAGTGTGGGAGCATCCTCATGGGATGTTGAATCGTAGACACCCTCCTGTGTTGCCAGTGCCTCTTGCTCATCTCAGCTTCACAGAGAGAGCAAAGGGGCTGGTGGCAGCGTTAACCCGTTGGGCTCCTCTAGATCCGGACCCTGCAGGAGCAGCTGGAGAATGGTCCCAACACGCAGCTGGCTCGCCTGCAGCAGGAGAACTCCATCCTGAGGGACGCCCTCAACCAGGCCACCAGCCAGACAGAGAGCAGGTAAGGCTGGGGCAGGGGGCAGAGCCTGGGCCTGCCCTCTGGCAGACAGTGGGGTTGGCTGTCCGTCGGGCTTGGGCACCCACTTTTTCGAAGGTGCTTTTACAAACACCCTAACTAGCTGGAGGTGGAGGAGGGAGTGAGGAGGAGCTTGCCAAATGGCATTCAAGGGGTTGGCAAGGGAAACAAGTATGTTCTTCCCATGTAGAAGGGTAGGGGAAACCCTCTCTGCTTTGGGGTCACCTGTGTTAATGCAGTAGAAGGTGGGAGAGAGGACCATGAACTGCTATGGCAGTTCCCCCCCTTAGAGCTTATACTCTCAAACCTGAGAAGAAATGCAACTGTCACTTTGATAGGAGTGATGCTGCAGAGAACTGGCCAGTGCATGCAGGACAAATAGGAGCTAGGTAGAAGAATTTCATACTCCTCCTTACAGAAAGTCTGAAATAGCCAGCAATCAACTGTAGTCAAATAATTACAGAGCAGTCTCCAGATGCATAGGGTGCTTCCTCTTGTGTGTGGGAACACAAATCCTCGAGTCCTCTACTTCAAAGGTTGAAGGTTGATTGAAATGCAGCTTTTGAAAAGTGATTTCTCTGCTTTTTTCACCCTGAAGGACCATGCGTGGCCTAGAAACAGGGAAACAACCAGTGGGAGGTTTCAAGTCCTGTATTGGGCCCACAGAAGGATGTATTCCCCCCTAGGGAACATCAGAGATGCTTCACTGGCCTGCAGACTAAAATAACCCTGCTTCTGTTGGTGCAGGCAGAACGCCGAGCTGGCCAAGTTACGGCAGGAGTGCAACAAGCTGTTGAAAGAGCTGTCTGAGAAGTCCGAGGTGCTGCAGCAAGAGGAGCAGCAGAAGAAGAGCTGGGAGATCAAAGCAATGGCCTCAGAGAAGCAGATCGAGCAGCTGCAGGTCAGGCAGGCACCAGCAAACCTGCTCCCCTCCCAGAGATGAGGCAGGTGGCTAAACTGCATGGCATCCATGGACTTGGCCTTGGGAGGAGCTTGGAGGGAGATGAGTGTCCACAGCTGGAAAGCCAGTTGCCTTGTGGACCTCTTAATTGCCTCCTCTCTGTTAGCTGGTGACATGCAATACACTCTTTGTGCAGCATCACCAGCAAAGCCCAGGGAGCACAGTGCCCTGATTGAAGCCGTTGTCACTTGTCTGGTGTGGAGGTGTGGGGTGGAAGCTGGGTCATGCTGCTGGGTGGTACCCTAAGGCAACAGAGGAAACCCGTTGGCCCCCACCAGCTTGTGCTCATGCAGATGGGAGTGCTGTCTCTCAGCTTAGCTGTTTTTGAACCTGTTGCCCTCCCTCCTTGGTGCAGGAGGTAGAGTTTTTTTTGTTGTCACCAGGGTGTGTCTGGCTTTGGGGTTTGTAGGGGTGTTCAGAGGACACCTCCCAAGTGGAACCTCTGAGCATGCTGTGGGTGGAGGAACAGTGGTGTATTGCTGGAAGGCAGGCTGTACCCACACAAGGAGGAGTATCTTCTTGGGGTTGGCAGTTCTTCTGGGGTTTGGCTCTGGTGGGGCCTGGGAGCATCAATTCTGGGTACCCCATACCTGGTCACTTGCAATTCTGTCCCCCGGGGTGGGAGACAGACCTCCTAGACAGACCTCCTCCACGTGTTGTGGTCTCTGAATTGCACTGGCCTCTTTACAAAGGGGTTGTGGTGGTGGAGACCTTTATCTGCACATGCAAAAGTGGATTTTTAGAGGTGCTCCTAGAACAAGGGGCCTTCGATATCCTTACTTCTAATTTTTTGTATGCCTGAGGGTGCAAATCTCCTTTTGGTGAGCTGTTTTTGGCCCCTGCTGCTTTTGCAGGTGAGGAGCAAGGTAGGTGATGTGGGCATGCAGCCAGCATGAGTGCAGAAACTGTCTTCCTGGCTTAAAACACCATCTTCTAGGTGTACTTTTAGGAGAACCTCACTTTAATACTAATTAAATAAATCGTACTAGCTGCAACACTTTAAAGTCAGCAATGTGTTTAAGTTGCTAGGGAGAATGTACTCTACAGTAACACCTAGAGTTCTGACCTGAGGATATGGGGCCAAATTCTCAAAAAACAAAGTCCTGCTTTCTTGGTGGCTCTAGAAGCCTCACTCAGACAGCAACAGAGCTGCTGGCTTACCACCACCTGGCTCCTCCATGCAAAGCAGTGTTTCTCCATCTGCAAGGCCGTGACTCGTGCCCATAGAGCTGCTGTTGTGCAGCATGCTCCTCATCCTCCTCCTCTGCCTTCCCCTTCAAAGTGCCTGCCTTGGACAGGCCTCTTCCTTACTGCTTTCTAAGATTGGGAAGAAAGTTTTCCCTGGCCCAAACAGCACAGAAAATTCTTCTGCTTGTGGAAACACATGGCTGGGGTCCCCATCCTACTAAGCACCATGGCAGTAGGTCTCCCTGCTGGGTTGGGGCTGTGCATTAAGATCAGGGCTTTAAGAGGCTTTTCAGACCTTAGGTCCCTGGAGGGGAGGATGGCCATGGGCTTGGCCCAGAATTGAGACACTTGGGTGTTGTCTGCTTCCTACCTGAGGGCTGGCAAGTGATCAAATGTGAGCATGAGGCAAGATGCTTCATGCACAGGGGAAGAATGACTTGAACACCCCGAAGCTTAACTTGAAAATAGCATTATGTGACACATGGAGCTTTGCTTCAAATTGGCACACTGTGAAAGCTTTCTCTTCCTCCTGTGCAGGCTTCCCAGAGGGAGGTGGAGGAGACACTGCAAAAGAGGCTGGAGGAAGTAAGCGAGGAGCTCCGCAAGACCCAGACCAGCTACAAAAGCTTGTTAGCAGACATGGAAAAGGCCAAAGGACAGCAGCAGAGTATTGCTGGTGAGGACCTTGAGTTGGCTCAGGGAGAACTGTGGGGCAGATGTGGAGGTTTCAAGGCTGAGTGCTTGGTGGGGCTGGTCAGGGCAGAACAAGTAGACCCAGGAGTGAATTAGGCTGCCTGGTGTCTGTGCAAGGGAGATGTGGAATTGGTCTGTGGTGCTGGTCTAGGATACCTCTCCACTGCCTCGCTTCTGCGCTCTCTTGCATCCCTGCCTGCCCTTTCCATGCCTCCTGAAAGCATCCACAGCCCAGACTTCTTTGGCCAAGAGTCTTGCTTGAGCAGGGCGGGGTGAGGAGACTCCAAATTTCTTTGCACCTCTTTTACTGTGTTTCTCACCCCTTCCTCCAACAGAACTACAGGCCAAGGTGCTGAGCTCTGAAGCAGAGGTTACAAACAAGCTGCTGGAGCTGGACAGCGTGAAGAGGAAACTACAGGATGCCAGCTCAGAGAATGCAAAGCTCTTGGAGAGGATCAAATCCATTGAAGCTCTGCTGGAGGCAGGCCAGATGAGGGAGGCAGAAAAAGACAGAGAATTGCAGGTCGTGTGTTTGTTTAATTGGAGTGGGAGGAGGAGAGGGAGTTACGCCACTCAAGGAGGTGTTTTTACACTGTGTTAACATAGTACCTGTATTATCTTTGTTCTGGGATAGCACAGAAAGGGCTGACCTGCATCATGGGCCTTAGGACAGGTAAAAAATGTGCTTTCTCTCTTCCAGGCAGCCAATGAAGCAGAAATGAAGCAGCTACGGTCAAGGTGGGTCTAGGAGACTGCTGTGGCACCTCCAGTGTGCTGCTCGTGTCCCCCAGGCTTCCCCAAGTACTAAGCCTTGGGGGTGAGGGCTTCCCACCTATCTGCTAGGGGACTGTGAAGCTGGGAAGACAAGGTCAATCCTGGACACACAGCTTTTTACAATATCAGTTGGCTCAAGTGCTGGCCCGGGATAAGAGCCTATCCATTCTGAAGTGAGACTGTAATTGCTGACTGGTCCTGCAGAATCATAGAATCATAGAATCCCTTAGGTTGGAAGGGACCTTCAAGATCATCAAGTCCAACCATTGAGCCATTAGGGCTCTAAAGTCCTCTGCTAAAACAGATCAGAATCTGTCAGGGCTGGAAGGGACCACAAGGATCACCCAGTTCCAACCCCCCTGCCATGAGCAGGGACACCTCCCACTAGATCAGGCTGCCCAGAGCCTCATCCAGCCTGGCCTTAAAGACCCCCAGGGATGGGGCCTCAACCACCTCCCTGGGCAACCCATTCCAGGGTCTCACCACTCTCATGGTGAAGAACTGCTTCCTCACATCCAGCCTGAATCTGCCCACTTCCAGCTTTGCCCCATTCCCCCTAGGAGGTTCTGGTGGTATTGGTGCAGAAGGTGTGATGACTCTGATCCAAGCCCCTGCTCAAAGCTGACATGATCAAAAGAGACCTTTTGGGGATGTTTCCAGGTATCTCCAAGGATGGAGATTCGCTACCTCTTTGGGTCCCCATTACAGTGTTTGGCAGCCTCTTCCACCCTGGTGCAGAAAGGTTTTCTGGCATTTAATTGGAGTTTCCCATCTCATGACTTTTGCTTGTTGCCCCTTCTCCATGCGGTGGGCACCTCTGGGAAGGCTCAGGCTCTGCATGGGGGGAGGATTTCCTCCACTGCCAGCGAGCATCTAGCATTCCTCTAAAGGAGGGCAGCTCTTCAGTTGTCCTGGGACCCCAAGAGACTTGGATGGTTCTTGTCAAGGACCTGAACCTTCCTTGGTCAGCTCAGGCTGTGGCTCAACTTCAGGGCATGTAGTGGATCTGAGGGTGTGGAGGGAAGCTGCAGGTTCTTGGGCGTCTAGTCAGCGACTCTGATTTATGGTTACTCAAGTTAGTAGGCTGATGCTTTCAAAATGCAGACCTGTGGGCTATCTCAGCCTAATGAGCTGTGGACAGGAGTGTGCTGGGAGCAGTCCCAGTTGCATAATCTGGAGTTTCTGACCTTTGGATCAGCTTACTTCTTCCCTTTGTCCTGAATAGAGACCCAGTCAGCCTCTGATTTATGGTTACTCAAGTTAGTAGGCTGATGCTTTCAAAATGCAGACCTGTGGGCTATCTCAGCCTAATGAGCTGTGGACAGGAGTGTGCTGGGAGCAGTCCCAGTTGCATAATCTGGAGTTTCTGACCTTTGGATCAGCTTACTTCCCTTTGTCCTGAATAGAGAGCCAGTCAGCTACACACTTGCTTGTTATTGCTGTTGAGCTGATAGAAAACTAGATCCCACTCCAGCATTGCTGTGGCTGTAGTTTTCAGTCTTACTCCCTCCTCCTCCTGCTGTGTGTAGATCCTGGAGCAGACCCTGGGATAGGACGGGTTGTGGTTCCCTTCTCAGCAGTTTACTACATGGGAGGGAGGTGGATGCTGAGACTCACTCCTGCATCCTGCCCCTCCAGGCTCCAGGAGAAGACAGACCAGCTCTCGTCCTTGGAAAGGGAAGCCACGGAGCTGCAAAAGGCAGTGGAGCAACAGAAGATGAAAAACAACGTACGTGAGTAAACCAGGCTCAGCTTTTACTGCTCTCAGTTTTTTTCCTCCGAAACCCAGATCTCTGGGATTTGAATGACAGCCCATCATAATCAGCTACCATTGGCTCTGTGGTGTGGCTCTTCCAGCCCTGTGGAGCACTGGAGGCATTGCCTTGGCTGCCAGAGAGCAGGAATTCCCCCAGGAGGCTTCACAGCTGGAGTTGCTGGGCTGCAACAGGCTGTGGGCTGCCTGTTCCCCATTCTCTTGGGAGGTTTAGGACCTAGTAAGTCAGGGAGATCCCACCTCAGCAGGGTCAGGGCAGTCCCTGATCAGGGGTCCCTCACACCCCATTGCTTCTTTGCTCCTTGTGTGTCCTCTTCAGGCAGCCATGGGTATCCTGTGGGCTGCTTCTGGAGCTCCTGTCTCTATCTAGCTCTGCTCTGCTCCTCCAAGGCCACTGCCTGGGTGGTGCTGTGCATTGGGCCACTGAAAGGATGGCTGGGAAGGAGGCACAAGTGGGCAGTGGGATGGAAGACCCTTCACAAAAGTGACAGGCTGCTGCCCACTCTCCTGAGCAGAGGCTTTGAAATCAGCAGCTTGATGGTCTTCATCATGATACGTGGCTTAATGCCCTCTGCGTGTGGTCTCGGCAGGACCTTTGTGAGAAGAACTGGAAAACAATGGAAGCATTGAGCATGGTGGAGAAGGCGTGTGAGGAGAAAGTACTTGCTGCTACAAAAGCAAAGGTGAGCCTGACATTTCTCTTTAGCAGTGATGCCTGTGTTGTAGGGGAAACATTCAGCCTCCTAAAGCCACCAGGATGCTTGCCCTGCATTTTCTGCCTCTTAAGAGCAGTGCTGACCCAACCCTCCTGCCAGCTTGGAGGGTTTGTCTTGAGGGCTGTGTATCCAGAGTCAGGGAACCATGAAGATGGATGATCCAGGAGGATCAGTGGCAGCACTTTTCTCTGACTGGTTTCCCACACCCATGTAGGCACCATAGAGCCAGACTGGTATTGGCAGCCTGGCCAGCAGGTGCTCAAGATCCCCATCCCATGCTTGTGATGTGCCTCTTACAGGAAGAGCTGGCCCAACAGCTGGACATGCTCCAGACACAAACCAAGAAGACACTGCTCTCTGCATTCCCTGGAATTACCATCTCTTTGCAGCAGGTGGGCACAGGCTTTCTCAGACCCCTGCAGAGCCCCTGCCGTGCAGGAAGGACAAACATCTAAATGTCTCTTTTATTCCTTGTTTTCTTTGTCAAACTCAGGATTATGACACGTGGTTACAAGAGTTTAAGGAGAAGACCATGGATGTGCTAAAGCAGCACACGATGACAACAGAGGCCCTGGTGAGCAAAGGGGCTGGGAAGTGGAAGGGTGAGGGAGTGCCTAAGAGTCACTCATTTCTTCTCCTCACCTCTCTCCATCCCTTTCCTCTCCTCCTTTCAGGATTCATCACTTAAATTAAAAGAGGCAGAGGAAGCGCAAAGCACTTTACAAGCAGAATGTGAGCAGTACAGAACTATCCTTGCTGAGACAGTAAGTTGTAGCCCTTGGTGCTGCATTTGTTTTCTGCTAGAAGTATGTTGTGAGAGGTCTCCTGGCAGCCCAGGCTGCCCGTTGGCTTGTGTTGGGCATCCCATAGGATGTTAGGGGGCTGCTGTGTAGAAGATGATTTGCCAGTGAGATGGGGAAAGCAGAGAAACATGTATTTTTAGAGCTCTTCCTCAGCTTAATCATGTTGGAGACTGCCCTGGTGGTGGTGGGATGTGGCACATCATGGGCTCTGATGAACAGGGGTGATCGAGCCAGCCTAGGAACTGGCAGCCCCTAGCCCCACCTGGGGCACCTAATTCTGTCACCCGTGCTTTGGCCCAAGTCCTTGCAGAGGAGGTAGCCCTGACACTGCTTGAGTTGGGAGGGCTGGAGGAGCTGTGGGCTCAGCTGGGGCTTTGCCAACAGGAAGGGATGCTGCGAGACCTGCAGAAGAGCGTGGAGCAGGAGGAGCAGGTGTGGAAAGCAAAGCTGACAACGTCTGAAGAAGAACTTCAAAAGGTGGGTGTTGGGGCACACCTGGATTTCACTTGAGTGCAAAAGTTTGTGAGCTGCATTTACAGGAGCAGAGGGGCTGTTGGTTATAAATCAGATGGTTACCTTAACTGCTCCTGCTGACCTTGATCTCTGAGACATGAGGACTTTCTCTTCTCCCAAAATCCACACCTCCTGTCACCAAAGCAGCAGACAGGAAACCCACCTGACATAGGAGCTAAGCCTCTCCTCCTGCATCCCACATCCCCAACTGATATGTGCCTACACCCTGCCAGGGGAGCTGAAGGAATGGTTGCAGCTCCCCAGTTCAGGCATGCTTGTTAGGAAACCATGGCACTGCTTCAAGGATCCAAGCTCTGATGCTTGGAAATCGGGCTCAGCACTCCTGGTGGGTGCTGGCCTGATGGGAGGAGAGCCTGTACAGGACTCTTGGACTCAAATTTTCAGAAGAACTTGGCTTGCTCTCAAAACCTGGGCCGACCTTGGCATTCATTGAGCCTTCAGAAGGGACCTGTGGTCCAAGCCACGTACTGCACATTATGTTTGGTCCAGCTGTCTGTCTAGCTCTGGGTATCGCTGCTCCTAGTTAAAAAGCCATCTGGCAGCTGCCAGAGAGCCATTGTTGCCCAGGAGTTTGGTGGGGAGCGTGTTGTGTGAGCTCTTGTGACTTTAGCTGGAGTCTAGGAGAACTTGGCTGGCCGTGCCTTTTCTACAGAGCAGGCTTGTCTCCTCCCTCGTGAATGCAGCACTGAGACGAAGCTACTTTCCATGGTCTGGCTGCTCCTCATCCATCACATGGAGTTTTGAAGTTAACTTGGGCTGCAGGGAGGTGGGAGAGCTCTTGTACAAGAGATCTTTGAGTTTTTCAGCCTGTTGCTGGCTGCTGCAGTGCCAGCACTGCCGAGGACTGAGGTAGGATTGCACACGGATGATGTGGCTGCTGGTGGTGTGCTGGCAGCAGGATGTTCATGATGGGATGAATGTCTGGTGACCAGGGCACATCTCAGAGCAGCCCATCTCCTGTGGAAGTGGTGAAGTCCTCCTTTCCAAAAAATTCAGCAACCATGGAGTCCCTTTCAAATTGGTCCAAGTTTAAATGCAAACCCCATGCTCTCTCTGATAGCGTGGCCTCTCTTAATATCAGAGTCCATGACACCTCATTGGAAAGTCTATGTTGCTGCTTCCAAACCAAAGGCACTTTCAGTAGGAACCTTGCACAGAGTCTGGTGCCAGTTTCATGGGTGTTGAAAGCTGACTGCTGCTGGCCAGCTGAAGTCCTGCAGGCAAAAGCTGCTTCCTTTCTCCATGATTTATGGCCTGGGCTTGTTGGACTCATCCTCCCTGGGAAGAGGAGCTCCTGCCCTGCAGGCTGTGAAGCTCTGCTTTGGTGTCAGGTCTCTTTCTGCACTTGGGTAGAGAAAGAAGTGAGAGAGGTGGGAGTGAAACAGTGGCTGGTTTTTGGTTGAATTAAAAATGCTCAGTGTCCACATGAGATGCCATTCACTGACCTTCTCTGGTCCTTTCTGGCTCAGTCGCAACTCCAGCTGAAATCCCTTGAAGACATTGTGGAGAAGTTGAAAGCAGATCTGCAGAGCACAGATCAGGTAAGGTACAGGAGAATGTCCCTGCATAGGTGCCAGACAGATGCAAGCTGTGCTTGAACCGAGTCAGGACCCATCTCCTGACTTGCCCTGGGAAAGGCAGGCTTGCACCATGGGATGTTTAGGGTGTGCTGGGCCTCCGTCAGTCAGCCCCTTCCTGCTTTCTTCCCTTTTAATGCAGCTAAAGGAATACACCTCTCTTCTGGAAACACAACTGGAAAATCACTTGGAGACAGCAAGCTCTGAACGCAAAAACTACACAAAAGAAGTTGAAGATGTAAGTGTGGTGGCCATGACCACCTTACATGCTGCTTTCTTCGAAGCCTGACTCGCCACCCAGCTGCAGTTTGGGGGGTGCCCTGGGAATATGTAGCTTTGCAAAGCAGGATAAAACAGATGGAGGTGTTTGCTCTGGTCTGGGTTGCAAATAAAGTGAGGAGATCCCTTGACAAGGTGATGGGCAGGGAGTTTTGTGTGGAGATGATGTCCACTGCTTCTCAGTGGCCTGTGGGATTTCTGTGGCTCGGGTGCAACAGAGCTGTCTTACAGCTCTGTCTCTCTCTGAGCAGGCATCAGTAGGCGAGTGAGCAAGGGATGCCACTGTGGCCTCTGAAATGGTACATCATAGAAATGCTTCCTTGGGCAAAAGGGCTTCAAAACCAAGTACATAAATGGATCTTTTTTCTTTCTGTTCCTCACTGACAGTTGAGGCAGCTCTTGTCAGAGTCCCAGGAGCAGCTGGAAGCGGCGAAGATGGAGACACAGAAGCAGAGCAAGGAGCTGGCCCTGGTGAGGGAGGAGCCCTGGAGCTGCCCTGCTGGGACCCTGTTGCTCTGCCTGGGGCCGCTTTGCAAACCCAGCTGTGGGGGTTCAGGGAAGGGAGGAGGGCACAGCCAGCACCAGGGGAAACCTGGTGCTGCTGCACACCAGACTGATCTGGCTTTTGGAGGGGATCTTTGAGACCCAGGAGGAGATTTTTATTCACCTGCCTTTCCTCCCATGATGGGAGAGGTAAGGGAGAGCAGCAAGGGTTGCACGGGCTGGTGTGTAGCAGAAAATCTCAGCCACCCCACCACTGGACACTGGTTACCCCAGCACCACCCTGGGGCAGAGGTTTGGGTGCCTTAGGCATCCATCCATCCATCCATCCATCCACCTGCATCTGGGAGAACTGGGGCTGTGCAGCCTGGGGGTAGGTATTGCTCAGGGAGCTGCAGGATGGGGCTAGGTTTCCACAGGTAAATGGGAGAGAGGACTGGTGTAGAGGCCCAGGAGATGGGCAAGCCTTGAACACACATTTGTTTCTCCAGCAGCCTTCCCTTTCTTCAGGCCAAGGCAGGCTGTTAGCCTGCAGCTTGACTGACAGTGATGCTGTGATGGAGGATGGAGATCTGGTAGATGGAGTGAGGGGGTTTTAATGGGAGCGGGGGACCTGCCACCCTGCTTTAAACACCTCAACTACAGTAGTGCAAACCTTCAGCAGTGGCTTTATACCAAGGTGTCAAGTGATCAAAGGAGAGTACATAAGCATGTGCTCTGCACCTCTAGGAGCTGTTGTGTCTCAGGCTGTGCAGGCTAGGTGCCACCATCCCATGCCCAGCAGAAGCTGAGGTTGTTTCCCAAGCACTTCAGCTTTTGTACAAGCAAAAAAAGCCAGCAAACTTTATCTGTAGCTCCTTGTGGGTCTTCTAAAAGCTTGCAGTGTGGGGATGTGTAACTGAGCCAGGCTTACTGGTCCTCCTTCCAGGTCAGGCAGCAGTTGGGTGAGATGAAGAGCCGTGTACAGGATGGAGAAGTGGTGGGGTTACAAGCTGACCCAAGCGAGCTGGCATCCCTGGAGGTTGGGGTGGTGAGGCTGCTGCCCCCGGGGGCACCGACAGTAACCACGTCCCGGGTCCTGTCTCACCGCTGCTAACCGCATGGGGAAGCGCCCGCGGCCCCTGGCCTGGGGGACACGCCAGCCCCCTGTCCCTCCAGCCATCTGTCCTGCTCCCTCTGGGAACGTGCCAGCCTGCTTTGCCAGGCTGTGCCCTTGGGAGACCTCTGTCACGGCATCAGCCTGGCAGGAGTTTAGGGGAGGTGGGCAGGGGATGCTGCAAGCCCATGGGCCAACACTGAAGTGTGATGATGCCCCCTTGGGTTTGGGGATTGAGTGCCCTCAAAGAAAGGGGACACTGTGACCAGGATCCCTTCTCAGCTGGTGGGGATTAGGCTTACAGAGCCTCTGTAAATCTTGCTGGAGCTGGGCTGAGGGCATTAGCAGTAGCTGTTCCCTTTCAGGCTAACACCTCTCACTGGTGGCAGTGCCCATGAGCTGGGCTTTGTCTCTTTTCTTCAGTCCTGATAAGTGTGGAGCCTTCTCCTGGGCTCAGAGACTTGCCAGGCACATCTTTTGCTATGGGGTGCCTCTCATCCCAAGTCCTAGCTGGTGCTGCCTGAGGAGCAGGCAGAATTTGCCAATGCAAAGCCAAGCCCTTGGCTCTCCATCACTATTCTCCTGGCTTTTGTGTGGAGGGGGGATGCCAGGACCTGTTGCCCTTTGGTGCCCTGGGGAAAGCTGGAGTTCTTGTTTCTTTTGTCTAGCCCAACTTTATTGGTGATGTCTCTGGTAGCTCATCTCACAGGTCTTTTTTAAAATTTCACTTTGGGGTGTTTTCACCTTTTCTCAACACAGTTGAAAACCCAGCTGGAGCAAAACGAAACGCTGGTGGAGAAGGAGCAAGTGCTGCGGCAAAAGCTGGTGCTGGAGCTGGAGGAGGTGAGTGTGGATGGACAGAATCCAGCAGTTTGTAAAGCCTTTCTATGCTCTTGGCTGCTAATTAAGCCCAAGAATTAATTTGTGTGGTTTTTTCCCCATCCCTGTCCCATCTCGGACATCTCCATGCAAAATGCAATGCAGTGTGTTCAGTGTCCAACCTATAACCAAACTCTTCACCAGAGGGTACTGATCTTCATCAGAGCCCTTCATCAGAGCTACTGAGTACCCAGGGGCTGTATGGGGGAGGGTGCAGGAGATACTTGGGCACTTTTAGCTGGTGTGTTTGAGTATGTGTCCTTCTTCCAGGCCCAGAGCTCAGCACGCAGTTTACAAGCAGAGCTGGAAAAGCTGAGACTGGCTGACAACGCGGCAGCTTCAGACACAGAGGAGGCCCAGCATCTCAAGGTGATTTGGCTGCCCTGCTCTCTTGTGCTTGGTGTTCAGCTAAGACAGCAAAAGCCATGTCTGAGCAGGACTAAAGGTGTGATTTAGCATTCTTGGGGTTGGTGGGGCAAGGTAGATCATTCCCCTGCAGGTAGCTCTGTGCCTGGGGCTGGCTGTGAGCTCAAACATAGCTGAAGGACAGCAGTCACAGCCACTCATCTCTGTTGGCCAAGATAAGGGCAGAGCTCTGAGAAAATGCTCTCGCAGCCTGGGCTTTTCACCTATTGGGAAACCATTGGGCTCCCATGAGGTTGTCTCAGTCCCTGGCATCTCTGGGGAGCCAGAGTGAGCTGTAGCTGGTGGCGTGATGCCTGGCCCCTCCAGCAAGGAGGGATCTTGGGTGCTCCTCTGGCTTGTGGCCACTGAGCCAGTTTGGTGCAGACCCAAGGTGACCTGAGGTGTTTTGGAGGGGGGAGGTCACCAGATGGCAAAGGGAGGCTGAGGCAGATGCCTTCTTTTGACTCTCATGTAGGAGAGACTTGAAAAAGAAAAAAAATTAACAAAGGACCTGGGCCAGGCAGCAACCAAACTGCAGGAGCTACTGAAGATTACCCAGGACCAACTCGCCAAAGAGAAAGAAACCGTGAAGAAGTTGAAAGAACAGCTTCAAGAAACGGTATCTGTGGTGGCCATGGCCATGGCCATCTCTCCCTTTGACATCAGTGGAGGCTGCAGGGATGCATGTGTCAGGCAGAGTGGTTTAAAACCAGGTGCAAGGTGGCACTTGCTGCCAGAAATAATCTGGGTGGCTTTTGGGAAGCTGTTGGGACCACATGAGATGGTGGTCATGGTTCTCCCTGCCCTGAAGGCAGGACTTGGCCCATCTGTGAAATGCTTTAATGCTTGGGCTGACATGAGGATAAGGTTGAGACCCAGTTGAGTAACCAATCTCTGTTTTGCTTCTGCAGGGGAAAGAGGACAGCTCAAAGGAAGGGACTTCGGTTTGACGAGTCTGACGTAGACCTTGCCATTCAACTTACCAAAATGCCTTACACATTCCTAAAAATATATGCTGAATTTATTGTAGATAAAAGATACAAGCCATTAGCGAACCCAAAACCTAGTTTTGAAACTTTAAAAAACCAAAACCCAACCAAACAGAAGACCCCAAGAACCCCAGACAGTTGACACAGCAGGTGTACATTTGTAATGAAACCTTCCTACTGTTTTGTAAAATTGTCTGTTCTGTGGGAACCACTCTGGACGTATCGGGGCGGGTGTTGGGGCTTCCCCCTCCTGTCAGGGCAGTACCCACAAATGTGTGAAAAGGGAAGATTGTGTTTGTCCATCAACTTGTGCAATTTATTTTTTTTTTTATTTTTTTTGGAATGAAAGAAGTGTGAAAATAAGACCCACCATGGAAGGAAGCCTCTCTTTGATGGGTGGCTCTTGGCACGTATCCTTTGTGTATTTCTGAGTGTTGATGCAATTAAAATGACATAGTGAAAACAGCTTGTCCTCGCTTTATTTGTCTGGTATTTATTTATTTATACCTTTGGAGGCCAGGCAGGTATTTGGGGTCACTGAAGAAGCACCTTGATTTGACCAAGAGCACATACTCTGTTTTTTCTCCAACGTAAGCAAAGGAGAGGAACTTTTCCTCCTAGCTCTGTGTTTCCATGCTGGTGGCACCCATGGAGCATCACACATGCTGGGGCAGTGGGGGGACAGTGTGGTGGTGGGGCCAGCTGCTCCCCTGCCACGGGGTCAGGGCACGGTGGGGTGAGCCACACCAGCCCAGCAGGGACTGTTGCTTAAACCTCAACGCTCCCCTGTAATTTTGTCCCTGTGGGTGCTGTGTGGTAGTTGTCCTCAGTGCCTGCCAGGCTCTCCAGCTCTCTGCTCTCCTCTTCTTGTGGCTTTCCTTTTAAATTCGCCCCCGCCTCTTCTTTGCCCGCTTTTTTTTTAATCCTTTTTTTTTTCTGAGCTGGTTTCTTAGGAAATGGAAAGGCCATGTGACAGCTTGCTGCCCGTGTCCCCACAATGGAGCTGCTGAGCCCAGCGCTGACATCAGCATGATCTGAGGCGGGGGTGGGGGGACACAAGACTCCCGAAGTGCTCAGTTACTCCGGGGTGGCTGGGAAGGCAGGTGAGGGGCAGGCAGCCCTCCAGTTTGTTCCCAGTGTGTGCTCAACCTCTGTGCCAGGTCCTAGTGACTCCCCGCAGGCAGGGCTGGGCAGACACGGGTCCTCTCCCCACCCCAGCAGTGTGGTTTTTGGGGCGGTATGGAAGATGGATGTGCAAATCACGTGTGTGGACACGTGTGTGGGATCCGTCTTTGATCCGGCTTTTAATTCTGGCTGAGAAAAGGGCAAGCTGAGAGGCACACGTCCCTTCCCCTGCCCCATTACGCTCCCCCCAACCCGCCTCCCATGCTCGGAAGGCACCTTTTTGTCTGGTGCTTTCTGGGGCTTGGTTAACTGGGGCTGAACCAAGGGCTGCTGCACCTACAAGTTGCAGCGCCTATCAGTCAATGCTGAGCCTTGCCAACGCTCGTTGCAGAAATGGGCTGAGCTGCAAGGAGGCCACACCTCCTCCTTCCCCAGATTTGGTGGGTGGCTCAGTGACACCATCACTCACTGCCTGCAGTGCCTCGTGGGATGGGAGGTGCTGGGGCTCACACATCTGGCTGGAGGGCTGTGTCTCCTGGTGGGGTGGTGGCTCTAGACCCTCGTAAAGCTGAAAGCATCCCCCACCCTGCCCTGGGCTGTTGTACACATGTAGGTGGTAGACACTCCTGCAAGTGCCCCGAGGCTCTGGCAGTTCCCTTTCCCCACTCTGGAGGGACAAACTCAGCAGAGATTTTCCCCCACAGCCTTTGGTTTCTCTCTCTGGAACCTCATGAACCGAGACTGCAGGTGACCTTAACAAAACCAACATCACCTCTTGCTGCAGAACAGCACGCCTAGCTTGCCACCTTTTGCCTTTTAAGACCCCCCCAAAAGTGAGGGAACACTTGGATGTTACCAGGATTGCCAAAAAAATCCCACCCACCTGACTCATAAGCTGGAGTGAGCTGTTCAGTGTGCCCATCAAGCCCAGAGAGCAACCAGGAGGAAGGAAACCCAGAGCAGCAGTGATGCAATCCTCCACTTTTTCGATGTTTTGCTTTTGCAACAAGGATTTCCTTTGTTCTGAACTCTTGTGTAAAACAGAGCAGATAACTCAGTCGTTAACACAAGAGCAGCAAAAAGGCCCCAAAACAGCCAACACAAGAAGGGTGGCCAGCATCCCGTGTGCTCTACAGGGCAGGTGGGCTCTGATAGGGCTCCAAGAGCTGCACAAGAGCAAACGGAGTGTCCCCAGAGTGGGGGGACATCGTGTCCCTCGGGGACACATTGCTAAGCTGACTGTTTTAGGAAGAGATGGGCTGATCTTGTTAAGCTGAAAAAAAATGTCTCTCATTTGTGGTATCACTGGGATTTTTTCTTCCCTCAGCACCTTGGTGGAAGGGGAAGGTCATCCTGAGAGGCTAGGAGAAACCCAAACCTTGCCTGCCAGCACACAGGGCTGAGGACAGGCCAGTCCCGGCTCCCCCAGAAGCTGGTGGGATTTCACAGTGTGGGCCATGGGTTATCTCCTTACCTCCAGGCAAGCCAGACTGTGGCTTGTTACTTGTCAAGCCTGTGACTCGGGGCAGGTACAATCATAGCCAGGCGCCTGCGTGCTGCTGGCAGGTATGTGATGGATAAAAATATCAAGCAATTACCTAGTTGAGGTGCTGTTGGATTGGAACACTGGATCCTTCTGCTGGTTTCAGCCACGACAGGAGTTATCTTTCAGCCCAGGTACATGGGCTTACCACACCACAGTTTAGATGCTCAAGTTCACCTTTGTCGGAGCAGCTAAATTACTTTTACACCATCTGCTGCTTACGCTTAGGCCTGAATTACCAGCCTCCATCTCTCATCCCTGTCTGCTCTTGCTGCAGCCAGGGACACAGCCCATCACCTGGACTCCTTCACCTTTCTCTTCTTCATGTAGTCCTGTTAGAAAGAGACTTACCTCCCCAGCAACAAGCCAAGCTATAGGAAGCATTCCTCACGGTCTGTCTTCCCTCTCTCCTTTTCAGAAGGCCTGGGTGATTTGTGAGAAACTTTTAAGAGTTGAAACAGACACAAGAGGAAACATCTTCTTGTGCTTTTCACCTCCACCAACCACAGAAGGACAAACAACCTGGGAAGTGGTGAAGTTTGGCCCATTAATTCCATGACATGGACAAGCCTGAAGCATTATAGCTCTGGAGGTTGAGTTACTGCCCTCTGTGGAGCCCCAGGATCCTCCTCCAGAGAGGCCAGTACCTCAGTACTTGCTATGAGGGTCCCAAAATCTGCCAAAGCCTCTTAGATCAGCTTAAGCTGTGGGACCACACCTAGCCAAGGCCCAACATGACACCTCAGACCTCCCATCCCTCAGAGTCTTGGGACGGAGGCACTTTATACCCAACTCCTTGATCCTAAGGCTTTCATGTTGTGGGAAGTGTCCTGTTACCTTCCAGGTCTAACATCTTTCCCCCTTTTTGCACTGAGTAAGGAAATCCCAAGGAGAAGTCCACGACAATGTCACCTGGGCTGGGTATCTCTTCGAAGATGCCTGGAGTCCAGAGGTAGCAGTTATCGGCTGGATCTTGGCTGGGAGTTCCCTTTGTTTGCCAGGCAGCACCACTCCCCTTCTGCCACTCCAGTTTCCTTATCTCAACCCGGACTTTGGTCAGAAACCAGCACTGCAGACACCCGGGCAAGGAGGAGCAGTTTCTGAAGATGATTACCCGCTCGGGTCAGCTTGGAGTTGATCGAAACCACTGCTAAAAGCACCAGAGAAACCAGGCCACTTTGCTTTTCCCAGGTTCTGAAGGCTTCGCTCCAGTGGACCTCTTTACATCAGAAAACTGTGTGCTCCCAGCCCTGTGACCCACAGGGGTGCCAAGTTAGAGCAAGCAGTTAATGCCTGCCTTTTTAATTAAAGGTTTTTAACCAGGCAGCACAGCCAGAGAGGGCACATGGCGAGTTAGATAATGGACCATTAATTTATTTCCTGGCCCCACAGAGAGCAGTGCCGGGCACTGCTGAGGAGCTGTGGGACAGCACAGCCCTCTGCCCCAGCACAGCTGGCCAGAGCCTCAAGGGGCAAACCTGGGAGTGCCCGGCCCTCGCTGGGCTGGCCAGGGGAAGCTCCCTCGGTGCACACAGGGGGCAGCAGCACAAACGAACCGACACACGCCGGGCTTCTCCTGCTCAGACAGCAAAGATGTTTCCAAGGAACCTCCCCAGCCCAGGGAAATTTGGGTGCGAAGCCCAGCAGGCAGAGAGCAGGTGCTGTCAGGGAGCCAAGCCCGTGGCAGGCTGGCAGTCCCTGGGCCGAGCAGGGCAGCAGGCTGCAGACAGCTGAACCTGCTCCCCCTCGGGTCCCTCCAGCCTGCTTGACCCCACCCTCCCCTGCAGCTGCAGAGGTGCGCCAGCTCCCCCAGGGCCCAGGGGACTGACGGGGCACCGGCGTGCTCGGCCCCCAGAGGCTGGAGAGGAATCAGTCACTGACCCAGGGGAGTGAAGCCCCGTTTATTTAGGCTATTCAAATTTGGCACGCACAGAACATAGCACAGGAATGCACTGGAGGCTAAGGGTTTGGTTTTTTTTTTTTTTCTTTTTCTCTACAGACATACAGGAAAACTATGCAACTCCCATGTACACATTACACAAAGGAAACAGCTTTAATCAACCACTGGTGAAACATGGAAGCTTTTATGATCTCTGTAGCTGGCACAGGAATGTTCTCTACCCCCCGTACAAAAGGCATTTCAAGTCAAAGTTTCTAGTAGGTGATATTTCCATGCATTTCTACAGAATTAAAGAAGCTAACAGACAAAAAGCCCAGATCAAGCCATATTAGTCAGGCTGATTGGTTCTACTACATTAAATCAATAGTAATTATGGACAAATGGACCAAGTGACCAAAGACTGGGGCTGAGAACACCACTTTTTAAGATGTGGTTCATTCTCACTGTACTGCCCATAACTGCTCTGATATAAGAATCTGCATTTGTAAAAGCCTCAGAAGCATCCGATCCACTAGTAAGTGTGTATTAGAGAAACTAAGGTAGTTCTAAATTAAACTATGTCAACAGAACAGCAATTTTTATAGAATCACTCAGGCTGGGAGAGACCTCAAAACACTTCATAACAAGAAAATTGAGCCTACAGAACAAATGAACCTTTAAATATTATTACTGCACTGTGAGTTTACAAGAGAGTGGATTAGGGCTATTCAGAAAAGTGTGTCTATTTTATGTCTATTGAACATTCGAATTAGCCATTATCAGTAGTGCTCTGCCACTGCAAGCACTAAGAATTTAACCTAGTTTTGGTGCCAACAGGTTGCTTTAGCCTAACTCTAATTACAGGTTTTAACTTTTGTATTAAACAGTTACAGGGGAAAAGTTTTTGAGTTTGGCAATTTGGCCAGTAGCCTCAAAAAGACTCACTGAATTCTGCTCGTTACAATTTAGAAAAGTAAGAATGGGAACCAGATTGTTCTCACCACTCCCCCCCTCCCCACTTTCATCCCATGATACACTGCTGCATCGGACCAAAATTTTTGGAGACCTTTAGTGTTAATCCATCGGGGACAATATTGGCCTGGACAACCAATGCAAATATTAATACACCAAGATAAATCCTTAGATTTTATTTATTTAGGGTCATTTGTACATATGAGCTACATCTCCAAAATCTACTTTATTCTACAAGACAGCTTCCCTACAGTTAGTGAAACCCTTGCCTAGAATGGTTGCTTTACATAACTGATATATTAAAACATGGAATGCTTGTAGAGTTGTGGCACTGTATGACATCTACACGGGACTTCCTTCAAAAGCTACGACTAGGGAGCCTCCTAGCTTCTCGGCAATACAAGCTCGGTTGAGGTCCTCTGGCCCATTTGCTTGGCATTCATGCTTTATGCCTAAAAAAGAGGCAAAACACTCAATAATGCAGTATTTCAACATGCTGGTAATCAAAGGAACATACTTGGTAGTAATATTAGAAGAGAGAGGCAATCCAGTCACTCCAGCAGGCAAGTCCTGCCTCAGCGTAGGAATTTGGATGGTTTTCCCCCAGTATGGCCCAGGAGATCTCTGACTACACATCAAATACCAACACAGAGATATCAGGGAGGAAGTTTTCACTAGACGAGTGCTCAGACTGTCAGGCTTTTCACTGCAGACTGTCTTATGAGTCAACCTCTCATTTCTAGTGCTACCCTAGATACGGCAGGTGAGGGAGCTACTCAAGCACCCCAAGATGGCTGACTCAGCTCCTCCTGGCTCTAGAGAGGTGGCTGAAAATCACAGTGAGAACCTGAGATGCACAGACCAGACAGATTTTGCTGGTATAAGAGATCAACAGAGGGGATTTTTTTCTTTTTTTCAGAGGGCAGGGAGCCCAACTCGAGACTGTCTTATGTAGAGAAACGCAGAATTTCTTCAGGGTTTCTTTCTCCAGCTTCCACACGTGCAGCACACAACACACCCCCTGGGTCCCACAGGCCCACCAGCGAGGTGCCCTGTGAAGGCTGGTGCTGCTGCACTGTGCTCCTGGCAGTTCTGCACGCTGCAGGAGTCTCACCTGGCCCAGCCTGAGGAACTGGAAGGAGGGACGGTGCTACCTGGCTACGAGCCACCGTAATGACTGGCTTGGCAGGACATTCCTGAGTGTTAAACCAAGGGGTTTACTTCTTGGTTAATGGGCCCTGACAGGCTGGACAGAACTTTGCTTCTGCACTTGCATATGCAATGCCTTTTGAAATAAGTAATCAACTGCATCTCTCAATGAGGTGAATTGTTAATTACTACTACTACAGCACTCTGAAGTTTATGAGATTGTATATTTCAACAGGCACAGGGCCAAAAGTCCTGCCATGGAGGCAGCTCTGCACAAAACCCAGCTCTGTTATGAATGCAATCACTTCTAGCAGATGTGCTGCTTTGTACAGCACAGTGACGGTGTCACACGTTGTGAAACCTGTTCTTGTCCTGAGCACAGTTCTAGTGCCTGTAAAACACAGTTGGACAATCTAAGCTTTAGCCAGAGCTCATTTTAGCTCTGTCACAGGGCGTTCCACCTGTGAAGTTATCAACTCTCACTAGTATCTAAAAAAAATATGCCAAACCAGTTAGCCAATGGTTAGGCTCTGCTGTGCAAGCATCCTAGGGACGTGGCACCACTTGGAGCAGCAGGCGCATTACGTACCTTGGAACTTCTTTTTGATTGCATCCTTGGAGCTTGCGTAGATCATCTTACTTTTGAGAGGTGCTTGTTCTGGTGCCCTGGTGAGATACACCAAGAAGAGTGTAATTAGTGACATTTATTATCCAGCATAGAGAGCAGCAGTATCCTACTGATTACAAACAAGTGACAGGTCTCATGGCTCAGATACAGGCATCAGGCTGTCTGGCTCACTTTAAGCCTGCCATCTTGCCAGCCTGGGCAAAACAAATGCTCAGAGACCTCACACACCATGCTTGGAACACATGGGGAGGGAGTTGGGAAGATGGCTTACCACAAGAAAAACATCAGCTCTTCTTTTTTGGATTCCTTGGTCTCAAAGCTTGCATCATACAAGGCATAGCGGCAATCCTTCTCAGGAAGCATCTGCACAAAGTGCTTGAAAGGGTCGGTAACTGTCACACCAACGTCTCCCACCAGAATCTCTTTGCCCTCTTCCACAATAATGCACTTTTTGTCTGGACTGAGGCAGAAGATGACAGCCTTCTTCCTCTTCTTGATCTCCTCAGGCGTAGAGCACTTCCGCACTTTCATGTCGTAGAAGATACGGCACACCTCGTCAGCGACCTGCACTCCAGAGGCCTGCGGAGACAGCGGCGAGGGCCGTCAGGGTACCCCTGCAAGCTTTCACAGCTGCATTACTGCACTGCCTCAAATCCAAGGCTAGAAGATTTACTGGCAGCAGTCACCAGTGGCCTGACAGTCTCCTTGGAAAAGGCTGCAGTCTCTCTTTTCCCAGGCCAAGTAAAGAATCTGGAGTCTCAACGCTGCCCACAGCCAGCTGCCAACCCAAAGCTATTGCAAACAAGGCACAATCCTATTGAAATTAGAAAATTATTTTGGGTGAGCTTTACATGCATGTCCACCCCTTGTCCTCCAAGATTCAGTTGTGGCAGATCCTTTGGCATTACAGCTACTTATTTTTGTTACACATTTCAGGCTGGCTCATCAATCAAGCCCACGAGGATCTTCTGCTGCAAGTTTCCTAGCCACTTCCACCATTTGCTAACAGCTTTAGGAACAGAAGTAAAGCGTGGCCAAATTCCACACTTGTCACGTGGATTTGGTTTAGAGATCAAGAGAGATATAACCGGGTACAGGGACTGTAGCGATACAGTTTTTAGCTGAACAATCCAACTTTCAGAAATTGCTCCAGACCCGGTGTTTTAAAGGGAGAACTTACAAGTCTGCCAGCTGAAGCGTCTACTTCCCCGCAGCTCCTCCACCACTTTTTACACCGAGCTGCCTGCCTTTTCAACTTACCTCCCCACCCCCCTGAAAGTCTGGTGGGAAATTCTAGTGACTTAGTGCTACCCTCCCATGCTAGCTGTAACTGGAAGTGCAGATGCAGCACTACCAACCTCATGTTGAAGGCAGCTGCACAGAATAAAGAGGACAAGATTGAACAAGAACAAGAGGCTGAACTGTGTTTTCAGTCTGCTGCTCTTCCAGGAATTACAGAAAAAAAGAGGTGGCAGGGCAGAAGTATTTGTATCTGAGTTTTATTCTCAAAATGCAGCAAAGTTGAAGAGCTTAAAAGCAGCTGTGTGATAGCAAATACAGCCAGCAGACATTGCTGGAAGGACATCATGGGCAGAGCAGTGAAGACCAAACTGTAGCCTGTCTAACACTTATTTATCTGTTCAAAACACTACATGCAGTGTAAAACAGTGAGATTCCCCTCTAGTACTGCTTCTTCACCTGAGGGTTTCTGGTCTTCCAAATTCAAATGACATCCTCAGATATGGCAATTCTTATCTCAGAAGCAAAATTGCCCTCCTCCCTCTGTGCAAACTGCCACCAAAAAAAATGCCACTGTTACAAGCACAGTCAGTGGTACTTAACAGTCAGGTAAAGCAGCAGGTGAGATATACAAACTGAAAAAGACTAAAGGTTGCTCTTAATTTTGTTTTTCCTTAAGCTCAGCCCCAAAACATGGGTTTGATGAATTCACTGGGGGGGGATGTTGTACCAGAAGTGTTCTGAAGAAACAGCAGAGTTCAGCTGCAAATCAGGGAGAGCACTGGTGAATGGGAACTGCTTAGTGCTAGCTTTCAAACAGGCTGTTTAAAGATACCTTGAGAGATACTGACTGGACAAGTGCTTCACATGGTTTTGGGTTCTTTATAAAGCCTTGACAAACACCTACCATGCAGGAGCTCAGATGAGCCCAGATTCTCAGTTCTGCCAACATCTCTCCTCCTGTAACTACTTTGCTAGCCCAGTGAAGAGAGGTGGCACAGCTGGCAGAATCTATTACCGTGGAGTTTGGCATCTAGATCTCCCAAGTGCTGGTCATGCAAACCCAGGGCAACCTCGCAGCAGTGAATCTGAGACAGCAACTTTTATCTAGCATGGAGAACAGTGCTCTTTAGGGGTTTACTCCAACACAAGGGGACTCCTCTCAAGATCTACAATGCATGGCTTGTCTGTTAGGGGTAATCTATTCAGAATCCCTTGCACTTCAGGTAGGAGAACTGGTGGTAAGTCACCGTGTTTCAGCTATCTGGCAGGTAGTCATCCTTCTACATATCTCCAATAAGGCAAGCAAAGTAAGCAGAGCAAGCCTATTCCAGGATAAATTCGAGCAAAAGTGCAAACAACAAGTCAAGAGTGACTCAGTCCTGTGTCACCTCCTCCATACAAGACAGGCTGCACTTTGTCAGAGTGTGACTGAAAACTAATGGGGAATAAAGGTCTTTGTCCTCCTGTCCCTGGTGTAGCCAAGAGCTCTCTAGGAAGGCTCTAAATACTACAAGGTTGCCCAAATAAAGTAAACAGTGCAGCGACTAGGATGATTGCATCATTCACTAAAGCCCAGTCCACAGTGAACTCAATACAACCTTTTTTTTCTCCAAGGTTCATCTTCTAACTAACAGCACCTCAGAAGCTGACAACAGGTGTTAAGACTCAGTTTTTAGACAGAAAAAAATCAAGATTCTAAGTAGAAAATGCATAGGAAGCCTGAAATAACAATCACATAGTAGCACTTCATGTCAACTAGTTCTACCTTTGTCAACTCTTGTTTGCTTCAAGACCACAACTAATTAAATTCTCCTGCACCAATTCCTGTTGCCAGGAAGTTAACTTTGAAAGAAGAGGTTAATGCTCAGCAGAGAGCAAGCAGCAGCAATGAGGCTGCAAGCTGATGCAAACTGTGCAGTCAAGAGCATGTGCTGCATAACCAGAAACGTGTCTCCAAATCAGGAGAAAAGTTGTTGCCTTATAAAGAAACTGAGCACTGCTGGCAAGTCAGTTCAGATTCCAAAACTGCTGATAGTATTTAGCCTGGAAAATCAAAGTTCACTGTTAAACTGCATCTGGTAACAGACTGATCAGAAGCTGAAGAGGCAACAGCAAGAACTGGATTTTCTAGCTTTCCAAAGCAAAAGGCTGTTAGGAGGTGGTGCTAGTCCTTTTCACAGCTGCTGCATAACCCCTGTATTCACCACACAGGCTGACATTCAGAGCCATTATATTGCTAGGGAAAAATGCAGATTTTCTTCTTCCCCATCTCAGAAAACCCTATAGCTGTGTCACAGTATGGGCTGAAATGAACCCATAAACTTGCAGTGCAATTAAATGCTTCCCAAAAGAGAACCTGCTTTTCTAACTGTAGGGCTCCTCTTCAATCCTGGGCTTGTACCAGTCACGACTGGCTTTGTAAACATACTTAAAATGGAAAAAAACCTCCAAACTCCAGGCAGCTTTTGTTGTAAGATGGTTGCAACCATTCTGTGTAGGGCAGCAACAGGATGATTGTCAAGAGCACTGGAACAAGGGAAAATGCCACACTTGTAAATACATGTCCTCAATCAACATTTTAACCGTGTCTCTGCCAATTTGTCCAGAAGAATAGCTGGTGAGAAGCCTCTGCCACACCAGTAATGACAGGATAAATGTTTATTTGTTAGTCTGGATTTTTTCTCTTTGGTCCAATATTACTCTGCTCAGAGAATTCGAAACAGCACATTCATTATTATTTTGTGCATTCTGGCTTGAATGCTGCAGGGCTACAGCATCTAGCCCAGTTCTGTTCCCTTTTCAGTATGAAAGCTGTTACCCAGCTCTGGACTGGTACATGGTACTACTGAGTAGTACATGCTGCAGGTACTTGTGTGAGACACGACCACCAGCCTGTGGCATTTTGTTGTAGGGGACAGATCAACTAACACAGGCAACACCAACTTAAACCCATTCTCTTGACTGCAGAGAAAAGACCACATTTAAGTATCCAGCCTGTTTCTATAGGTGTTGAGGAGCTGAGCTGCAGGGCCTGCTAGCCTCACTAAACCAGGGCAGGAGCAGGAGGCAAGCCACCAAATTATCAGATGGGAAGACATTGCCAGTACAGCATAATCAGGGAGACATTCAGGCAAGAATGGACAGAGTAAGTTTCTCTGGGGGAATCAGCAAAAATAAGTCCTCCCTCAATAGCTCCAGGCAACTATTGCAAAGGCAGGATGTCTTGCATGCAGCCACTGCCTCACACATTATTCTGGAGCACTTATACCAGTATCTCCATTGTATTTTCATATAGACTGCTGTAGGCACATGAGGTAATGGTTGCATTAAATGAGCTGTCAGCAAGCGCTGCAGTAACACAGCAGCTCTTATTCCCCACACAAAGCCATCGTTCCACCCCTAAGTGCAAAGCACTGCAGAAGTCTTGTGAGAGCAGAACGTGGGCCCTACGCAGGACAGGCCACAGAGGCAGCCTTCTGTCTAGCAGGCTTCCAATCCCAGAAGCCAGCCCCAGCTGCTGCCACTAATAGCTTCCAACGTTTTGCTTCTATCACCGAGTACTCCGCAACTGAAATTTAATCTAAATGGGGGAAGATTGAAGAATAATCCAAAGCTTACTCAAGAAAATCCCCATACACGGCATGCCAGATAAACTGGATCTGTAGCAAGCCTGTACTGAAACACAGCTCTGACACAATGAAATTTATCTTCTCTTTTGTGAAGAACTCCAGGGTTTTCCCTGAACATCCAAAATGTTTTACTTAAAAGAAGCCTTTGTTCCCTCCTCTACTGTAAAACACCCAAGAAGACTTCAAACTAATGACTTAGTTTGCCTCAAGACAAGTTTGAAGGACTAAATTTGTTTTTAAGTATTAACCATTTTACAGTCTGGGTTTTCTTTCCTGTGATGAGAACCTAAGAGCCCTCCATAGTGGTGCCTGTGCTATCTACAGAGACATCTCAAGAACCAGTTCTTGACTTGTTTTGTCTGGGAACTATGCACACACATTGTATACACCAGCACGGACTATCTGCAGCTACTCAAGCGGAAACTTCTGCTACTTGGAAAACCATAACCAATTTCTTTTTTTCCTCAGATTCCACAAGAAATTACTAAAGCATGCCTGGTTTAATTGTGAAGGCAGATCTGGGAATACTGTGCTCACATGTTCACTACTCATTTTAGCATCATCTATTTGGTTCTTGGTTTCTTCAAACACCTTGTTTCCCCTACGCTTGGCATAGTATCCCTCTGAAGGTATCTACCTTCAAAACCTCCTGCCACTGCCAGATTTGCCTTTGCACCACATGGCATTTCCATCTCACTCAGCAAACTGTCACAGGGCATCTCTGCAACAAATATTTTTTCAGCTAAACCTATTACCACCCAGCTCTTCCAGGACGGCAGCCTTCACAGAGCTGTGCCTTACACTGCCACGCAACAACCTGGGATGTCACCAGCACTGAGACCCTGAGGGACAAACTATGCCAAGTTAGCTGTGAGCGCACACAGCAGAAAGGGAGGGTCACATACCCGGGCTGTAGCTAACAGACTGGGAGAAGGTTTTTGCCAAATCAGGCCTCTGAAAAGGTGTCAACTGAAAATGTGAGCAGTTAATGTTATCTGAACGCTTCTGATACCATCACCCCCACTTTGCTGAAGGAAGGAGGCAATGCCTGGAGGGATTATTTTACCTTCACCTCAAAGACCAGCACCAGCATGGACACACCAGTGACTTCCCGGGTCCCAGAGGCCCGTGTCCTTGGACATCTCCATTTATGCCAGGCAGCCTGTGCTTCTCAGAGTCCAAAGCTTCAGTTCAGATCTGAGGCACAAGAGGAAACATAACTAGCTGCCTTTTTATTGCTATTGTGTAAGAGGCCATTATTTGCACACCATAAACCAGCAAGAAATACAGAATCATTTGCATATTGCTTGTAGGCAGATCTTGCCAGCTACACTATTTTTTTTTATTTTATTTTATTTTGAATGATTTGGTCTCTTTTTTGGGGGAGGGATGGTGTGGGGGAAGGACTCAAACCTCTCTTCACCTTTTTTTTCTGCCAATAAGAAAGGTTATTGACTAGAAGAGGAGAGATGAGCAAGAAAGCAATTACAAAAGCAAACAAAAAGCAGAAAAAGTCTCCCTGAATTCCTGGAGGTCACTTCCTCAGCTTTCAGCCAAAGAGGAAATGATCACCTTCTCTGAGCTATCATGAAATATAATGATATAAATTCTCAAGGTAGGTAGAACAGGCAAAACCCTGCAAAGGGCAATCCAAGCAACACTGCTGAAAAACAGGAACTACAGTAGCAGGCCAGAAATTTTTAGTACCCATTCCCATGCTGAAACACATTTTTAAGCTGGTACACAACAGGACTCTTGCAGGAAAGCAAATCTTCTTAGAAACATATTCAGCATGGCAATGAGCTACTGCGAGCCAGAGTGTCTGTAAGAATTTTCTTGTGGCCCTCCAGGCCCCCTAGAACAACCTAAAGCTTAAACTTCACCCTGGTTCTAAAGGCCTGCTCCGGGCATTCCAGATACTCATTACCGAGGCATCCTTCCTGCAGATTGCTGTGAGCACTGAACAGCCAGGTGAGCTCAGGGCTCTGCACAGCTTCAGGTGCAAGTCCTGCCCGTCTGCAGGCTCTCCAGCATGGGATTGCCTGGGTCAGCCTCTGCTCCCAGCAGGAGCCTCTCCACAGCGATACCCTGACAAGGCAAGTAGCAACACGGCCGACACCCACGCTACCAGTTGTCATCAGGCTGTCATCTTGCATAGGAGGCATAGACACCTTGTAATTACACAGATTTGGGAACAGTATTGACTAATAACCCAAGAAAAAATTTCCTCTAAAGACCATGGACACGTTTAGTTCAGTAGCAAAGAAACTGAACCTTGTGGCAATACACAAAAGCAGAAAATCCAGTGCTCTTGACACACCAAATGCACTCCTCCTGATATTGCTGTACTTGCCAGAAGGCCTACACTCTGCCCAAAGGCAAGTTCACTAGCAGCAACTGGAAAGCATCTTAAAAAAAAGCCAATCCAGACCCAGTTCCCAAAAGAGATGGCTATGAGAAACACTAGTTCTGCCTGACTGGGGAATTCTCTGGTTCTGAAGCAAGATGAAGCCTGACACACTGAGCAGTCATTCTGAACTAGGTTTGCACACTGCAGAGGTGGTAGGTAGCTTGTTCAGACAAGCCTATTTTAAACAAGAGCTGCAAGTCTCGTCAGACTTTTAGCAGCTTCATCTGCAACTCCCATTAGCTCTGCTCCACACTGCAGACTAGATAGATGCTTTAACTTGAGTGTTATAGGAAGCAGGGAGATTAGTGGCACATCCTGTCTGTCAGGTCTACATAGAGTAAAAGTTTATTTACTGGATAGACCACATACTAAAGAAACTAATGGTAAATACCATAGGAAGGCCTCAGTATGTAAAACCTCTACTAAAGGCAAATAACCCAAGCAAGTGTGTCAAAACACACAAATGTCTACTGCTGGACACGTACTTGTGCATTTTTCAAGGAAAAACAGGACAGAAGTTTAAATTGTTCCAGCAAAGACTTCAAGTGAATTTGTGAGTCTCAGCAGCCCAAGTTAAACAGGGATGCAAACTTTCAGTGTAGGCAAATCCAACAGAAAATTAACCACTATGAAGCATAATAGCTGTTTGGTTTACTCCACCGCATTTAAAAAAGGAATCCCCCGGTATTTTTTTGAAAGCCAAAGAAAACAGGCACATTGCTGTACACGTTCAATAGATTTCTATGTTTCCAGCATTACATTTTATAAAACGTTTTCAGCATTGTATCTCCTTTGTGCACAGACGCAAGACCAAAGAAAAAAAAAAAAAACCAAAAAAACCCCAACTCTCAAGCCCTTGCAGCAAGTAATTTAGAATGTAAGCTTCTTCCAGCCGTCGCTGCAAAACCGTGTTTGCTAAGAACAGCGCCTTCCTTCCGCGGGTTTTGCTTCCCCCCTTTTGTCTGCCACCAGGACTGCTGACTCCAGCCGGGCCTGATTAAAGGCGGCCTGGCCCCGAGACGCTGCGAACCGGGGCCAGCGGAGCGAGACCCCGGCTGATGGGAGGACGGGTGCTCGTCTCAGCCGCCCCGGTCTGGCTCCGTCGAGG
>NW_008612279.1:0-2457 GCF_000691845.1 Merops nubicus | reverse complement strand
ACTGTGACTCTGTGCAGTGCCAGCGGGGCCTGGACAGCTCACGCCCCACAGGCTCCTGATGGGGACACAGTTATGGGGACACAACACAAAAGGAGCCCAGAAAGCAGCAGCACAGCAGGGACAGAAGGGCCCCGTGTGCTGAAAGTCACCACACAGACTGTGACAACGAAGGGAACAGGCATCTGCTTCCTGTCATTGTCCTGTTTTCCAGTTAGTTTCTTCTGCAGGGACTGGGCAGACAGGAGTCCCTAACGTCCAGTCCCCAGCGGGCACTTGTGGTGCTGCACCCCTGCGGGAACCCAGGTCAAAGTGAGCACTTCAGCTACACAGTGCTCGTGGTGCCACTCTGTACCCCTGGTGTCACTCTTCCCAGGGATGGAGGTTTAGCAACAGGCCACAGCAGGAGGAGTCTCCCTGGCTGGTCCCCGGGCGAAGGTTCGCTGGAGAGCAGCCGGATTCTGCCCCCAGCGACCCCTCCGGGAAGGAGCCATTCCCCAGTGGCTCCCCAGAGGCTTTCCCGGCTTCTGCCGTGTGCTGCTGAGGAGATTTTGCACAATTTACCCTGGCAGAGCAGCACCGAGAAGGGAACGTGAATGACCGACAGCGAGAGGCTTTGGGGTGAGAAACATCCAGTTCAGAAGCGAACAGATCCTCCCTGCACACACCCACCTCGGCCTCGAGGGCCGTTTGTCACCTGTGCCACAGAAAGGGATGGGAATGGCTGATCAGACGTGTCTTACCGAGCCCCCAGCACCTCTCCTGGCCCCAGAGCTTCTGGCTGAGTAGGATCCATCTGCACCTCACACATGGGATCGCTTGGTCAAAAACCAAGTCGTGCTCCTTGTCATTCTACTACTCCAAACTTTTGTCATCATTTGCAGAAAGACAAACAGCACAATGGAGTTCACTGAAAAAACCTGCCCGTGCCAGTGGAGTAAATCATCTGTATTCTGTAACTCCTGAACATGTGGGTTCGACCCTCATTGTGCTTCTCCTGCCCCACCCGAGTGCAGCAGTGGGGCTCTGGCCCCTCGCAGGGCTATCTGACTGCTCTGATCAGCAGCAGGTCAGAGCCTGGTGTGGGTTTGTGACTTGGGGTTCACGTGCCACTCCTGTGCTGCACCCTGCCCAGCACAAGCGGCTGTTGCCAACAGGCAGGGTCCTGAGCCAGCAGGAGCTGAGCCAGCGAGGTGCCCACCAGAGCTGGAGCCACGGCACCGGGACAGAGCTGGGAGCTCCAGCCAGGGGTCAGGGCCACAAGGGGAGCACGGGGGCCAGGGCCAGGCTGCCCACGCAGGAGCAGGGGCTGCTCACCAGGGCATGGGGCCAGAGCACATGGTCCCCACACAGGCACACGTGTGCTCCGACGTGCGGGAGAGGGGGTGAGGTGACGTGGGTCATTGGGCTACCTGGGAGCCAGGAATCAGAGGAACTCCAGTTACTCACAGCGTCGTGGCTTCCCCTGTGCCCCTGACTGCCTCTGGGAAAGACTTCCACACAAATGGGGTTCTGCACGTTTTACCCACGTACTCATCTCCACATAAAACTGTGGAAAATAAACGCACGTGTCACTCCCCTGTGGAACTGCTCCGTGCCAGTCACGCCTCTGGTTTATTCGCAGAAACAAAAAACACAACAAAACTTGTCCTGAAAGAGTCTGCATCTGTTAAAAACATCTTCTGTCCATTTTTACACGCCGACTGTACAGTAAGGATGCTGCAGCCCCGGACGTCTGGCAGCACTCGGCTGGCGGGGGTCTGGCAGGGGAGCTGGTCCTGGCAAGGCTTCCGTGTGCCACGGGGGCCACACGCCGCAGCGGGACCCGCGGCTCCTTGTGACCCAGAGCCACCAACAGCCACCCTGCAGCAGACTGAGCAACTAAGACAGTGAAGGCTTCTGACCCGAGGAGAAAGGCAACGTCCAGAGCGGGAGCGAGGCAAGGAGCCTCCCGCCTCGCTGAGAAGTTGAAGCAGGCATCAGTAAGTTATATACAGTACTTTTGCTTTACAGGGACAAAGTGGATCACGGGGTGACAGCCGACGGTCCCCTCTCGTGACCGAGCAGTGCTGCAAGGCCACCCCTGTGCCTCCAGCAACTCCGAGCTGGTGACAAACTGTCCTCCAAAGGTGGACAAACAGAACCAAACCCTCACACAGCTCCTCACCGCTCCAGCAGCTACGTGAAGAAATCAAGTATTTTAAATATATTCTGTGTCTCATGTTCAATCATTACCCAGCCCCAGGAGAATTCATGGAGTGCACAAAAAAGAAACATTTATTTGCCCCGAGTCAGGAAAAATACTGGGACAGGTGATGAGAGGACGGGATGTGCCCGGGGTGTCCTTCTGCTGCAGAACCCCGGCAGCTGGAGGCTCCAGGAGGCTGGTGCTGCCCAGCAGAGCCCGGCGAGGTCCCGGGGCCGCTCTGACGGGCACGGGGAATCGCTCCTCCCCGCGGC
>NW_008612278.1:474-708 GCF_000691845.1 Merops nubicus | reverse complement strand
CTTCCTCTGCGAGCTTTTCTCCACGGGAGTTAATGAAAATAACGCGGAGAAAGGGAAAGGAGAGCTCGGTGGGTACCGCGAGGCGAAAGCCCTATAAAACGCATTATATCGTGCATATCGAGGGGATTGTAAAGATTTCCCGGGATGGAGGGCCAGCTCCGCAGTCAGACAGACGATGCCGCTGCAGAGCACGGCGCCCAGTCAGGATGAGGCCCGGCGAGGCTCCCTGCTCCC
>NW_008612278.1:0-357 GCF_000691845.1 Merops nubicus | reverse complement strand
CAACCTCCCCGGGACTGCCGAGGGGCAGGCGGCGGCGGGAGGAGAGCGAGGAGCCATCCCCCGGCCCCTCCCTGCCAAGTGCTGAATCAGTCGCAGCTTCTGGCCGGGCCCGGCTCTCTGAGATCTCACCTAAAGGCAAATAAGGAGGCGAGGGGGCCTAGGAGTTTTTTTCCGTGGCCTTGAAGGTCGTGGCTGTGGAAGGTACTGCAGGCCGCCGCTCAAATGGGTCTTGTCCCCCACCGACCGCCCTCCCCACGCCCCGACTTTCCTGAAGCAATAGGTCTCCTTTCCGTAATCCACAACCGAACCACCTCAAGTCTGTCAGTCGCAAAATTGCGTGGCAGAAGCCTTTAATCG
>NW_008612277.1:0-6188 GCF_000691845.1 Merops nubicus | reverse complement strand
AGGGCAAGGCGGTCAGGCTCTGGTGGGGCTCTGCCCCACTGTCCTTCTCCGTTCCAGGGCGGACGGGACCCGTGAGCAGAGCTCCTGGCCGAGGTGGGAGCACTAGTTACTCCCTGCAGCTCCCCATCATCGCTCCGTGCTTGTTTTGGGTTACACTGAAGCACCTGCCTTGTTTGCAGCCTGTTGAAATAGGGGCTGCAGGTGGTTAAGGGGGATTGGGGGTTGCTCTCTTCCCCCTCTCGGTAGATTGGTTTGGGGCTGAGATGCATCTCTGCAGCTTGTCCTTTTTACCCTCTCCTAGGGCACCAGACCATCAGACTGGCAGAGGTGTGGCCAGGAGGGCAGCAGATGCAGCCGCCCTGGGCACGCTCCGCAGCAGGGGGTGCAGCCCCTTCCTCAGAGCTTGCGGTTACTTTTCTTGTTACCAAACACCTCCGGCAGTGAAGCGGAGAGAGCAGGCTGGTAGGGACTCACTCAGGCAAAGAGCTGACCTGTGTTCAGGTGGCCCCTTCACTCTCTCCAGGCAGAGAGCTTCGAGTTCCACCCATGCCTGGCGTCAGACAGAATTCTGGGCCATGGGGCTGCTGTAATCCCTGGCTCATTTGACCCCCCCCCTCTACATGGGCTCCAAGACCAAACAGAAGCGAGCTCTGTTAAGGACAGGGTATTCTGTCCCCCCTCTGCCCTGGGGCTGGCTGCCAAGGCTGTGGCATTTCCAGGATGCTCAGTCACCTATGAAGTTTCCAGCTACAGAAGCAGCTCTGAATTATGAATGAATTTGCTTTGTCAAACCAAGGTCTCTGCTCAGGATCAGGGATTAGGTCTCAGCCATGTGCTGGAGACAGTTCTTGCCATCAAAGCCCCTGCCACACACATACCCTGTGATGGATCCGGGCCCATTACCCTCACAATACGATTTGCTGCTTTAACACAATCAGAGGGGCAAGAATGCTGGGATGAGAGTGGGGAGGCAGGAGCCTGGGCACCACAAGGTTGGCACAAGGTTGGCTTGCCTCACTCCCCAGTCTCAGGTCCCTAGCCTGTCCTGCGGGCAAATACCAACTGCTACATGGCTGAGACATGGCCACATAGACTCTGCTGAGGCCATCGGCTTTACTCTGATGCTCCCAGGGGGGCACTGCCCATCCCTGACACCTCCCAGGCAGAGCAGAAGAGAGAGGATCTGCCTGGCCCCACTGGTGTGTCACGGGGCACCACCACCACTCGCACTGGCCCTGGAGCGAGACACTTATCACAAGGTGACTGAGGGTTTTACAGTCAAGGACACATTCCTGCAGCCTGGGAACCTGCTGCCCCAGTGAGCAGGTGATCCCAGTGGTGCACGTGGCCATGCAAGAGAGTCCTGAACGTGCCACCACAGTCGTGGCCTTTGGAAACTGCCCAGCTGCCTGCTGTCCCTGAGGCTTGAGAAGGTGCTTAAGGAGTCGATTTCTCAACTATATGTCCAGACATCCTGTAGCTCTCCCCGGCTGACCAGCTCTGCCTGTTTGGCCCAGCCACCTC
The DNA here is from genome assembly GCF_000691845.1 of Merops nubicus. Taxonomy (NCBI): domain Eukaryota; kingdom Metazoa; phylum Chordata; class Aves; order Coraciiformes; family Meropidae; genus Merops; species Merops nubicus. Next base: position 4,664 of record NW_008612277.1, on the reverse strand, counting down.
CACCCTGCATCCCCACCAGTGCCAGAGGCAGGGGAGCACACGCTGTGTCAACAGGGGTAACGGACCAGCCCGAGTCCCCACCGCTCACAGGGGAGAGTTTGCTCTCGATTCACATGTGTCATACTGGATGAGTTGTTGGGTTTTCCCCTTTGTGCTGCTTTCTTATCCAAAGGCAGTGTGGCAGGCATGCAGTGCAGTCAGCTGTGCTGAGCCTGTGGCCCTGCTCATCACTCCCCAGACAAAGCAGCCTGCAAGCCCAGACCAATGGCACCAAGCCCTGGCCTGGTGTCCCCCGGCAGCCGAGCTGCCACTCAGGAGGGCAGTGCCCAGGGCTGGGGGCTCTCCTCTCTCCCAGGGGAGCACGGGAAGGGGCTGGCACAGCCCAGGGAGTGACTGAAATCCTTGGAGGGATGTCACCAAGGCTCCTTACCCTGGTAGGAACTGTCAGCAGGGCAACGGGTGAGCACGGGCAGGATGGCAGGTTGGCAAAGGGCACGCAGCAGCACAGCAGGCATCACTGTGGGGCTGAGCTATCGGTACTGACTGTGGGGAGGGCAGCAAGGGCTGCCAGCAGCCCTTGGCTGTGTACCTGGGGGAGTCCTTCAAAGGTAAGGGTTTTTTTTTGGGAAGTCCTCCCCATCAGGATTTATTAAGGGCAGCTACCTGAGAACTGCAGTTAATCCTTCATGACCCCACCACTCCTGTTCATGTCTCCCCACACCTCCTGACTGCTAAGAGCCCTTCTTAAATAACAGTCAATATTGTCCTACCGCTCACCCAAGGGAAGAACAAATATCCGGGGACACCTTGGCTTTCCCATGAGTGTGCCTGGAGCACCAACATCATGGGCCTGGGGGTCCAGCAGGACCTCCCAGCCATGCCCGGTGGGTGGGCAGCAACTTTCCCTCTGCAGGGGCAGAAAAGCCAACCCAAGAGCCCGGGCAAATCAGCATGAAGCTCCCGTGTGGCCAGTGCCTCACAGCACTGCCTTCCAATCCACTCACTCCTGGAAGGAAATTAGTAGCCCTAAAGGGAAAGAAAATTACTGTAACTAGAAACTTTTAACTTTTAAATGGCTACCTAGTGCTGGAGAGGCCTCTGAAGCCATACCAAGGTTTCACCAGGGTATCACCTCATGCAGGAGCCTGGCTTATACCAAGGAACGTGCCGCTGCTGCTGGCTGATGGGCAGACAGCCCAGCCCTGTCCAGGGCAGATGCTGTCAGCACTCACGAGCCCCATTCCTGTACCACTGGAGTAACTCATCTCCATCTGCCTGACAAGAGGGGCCTCATGGTTTTCCTCACCCTGTGTCTAGTTACATGGGCACAGACTCCCCCAGCCTGGTGCCTATAAAGAGCAGAAAAAAGTTATGCTGCATGAATCTTAGGGAGGAAAAGGTGTTATGGTTTTTGAGGTGTTTATAAGAGGTTCAGGAGAAGACAGATCTCTAGAGCAGGTGATCCGCAGGAGAGTGAGTAGATGCAAAGCATTGTTAGCCTGACACTTCCACCTCGTGGCCACTGCCATACAGGGAGCAGCATCCCTGCCTCTCCCAGGCCCACCCTCACACCTCCCAGCTGCTGGGGCTGGGCAGTGCTGTAAAAATTCCCGTGGGCGGGGCAGGAACCGCGGCCCCAAGCTCCTGCGCAGCCTTGGCACCCGCTCCGAGCGGGGCATCCCCTGGGCAGGGTCTTGGGGCTGTCCCAGGCAGGGGTGCCCTGCAGCCCAGCTGGGTTTATTGTGCCACACAGAGATGGAAGGGGAAAAGAAGCAGGAGAAAGGGCCCTGCTTTGGTGGCGTGGACTGTGCAGCAAAGCTCCCGGATTCTGCAGCGCGGGAGGCTGAGCCGTCCTGCAGACTGAGCAGGGAGCTCTCCCCCCAGCAGGCGTGGGTTGGGTGGGCTGGCTGCTCCAGGAAAGCCTGGCTCTGCAGCTCCTGGTGTGCACTGGTGGCCATTCTGGCCCCTCACAGGGCTCCACTCTTTGGCATCCTCCCAGCACAGCCCACGCAAAAAGGGGTTTGCCCCCAGCCCTTCTTTTTGCAACTGGCCCCAGTAAGGGGGTCCCACGCACTCAGCCAGCCCACAGGCTGGAGGCATCCCTCCCCTTCTATTTTTTTCCTGCATAGGGGTAACCTCAAATTTCTCTGTGTGCACCCATCCCCTCTGGCCCCTGCCCAGCCACTGCAGGGGGACACAGGCAATGAAATCCCCACAGCTAGGGTACGCATAGAGGAACATGGCCAAACTGAGGTCAGGGACTTCCACCAGAGCACCAGGAGCAAGATGGGCTCCCATCATCACTCCTGCAAGCACAGGAGGAAGTGAGGCCCTTGTCCCTGGGGGGTCTGGCAGCAGCTGGAAGGAGCTTGCCACCCCACAGGCTTCAGCCAAGCGCTGTGGGTGGGAGGAAGCTTCCCAGAAGACGGAGAGCTAAATAAAGGCAAGGTCTGGAACAACCCAGGGCTGCCAGCTATTTATTCTAGCATGCCTGTATGCTGCAGAGCAGGAGAAAGATATTTTAAAGTTGCTGCAAGGAAGCTTGTCTGTCTGCCTGGGTTTGTTGATCAAAAAAATTTAATTACCAATCTCCCCCACCAATTATCTCTTAGCCTTGCACCACCCTCAGCCAAGTATCTTCATAAACCCACCTCCCACAAAGCAGCTGGCCCCACCAACAGTACTACACTGAAACAGATGTTTGGAGAAAAGGCTTCAGCATATACAGAGCAGTGAGAGGTTGGGGAGCCTCCACATCCTGCACTCAATTTACCTCTGGCCATCCCTAATGAGAAATTTCAAACCAGCTTTTAGTAGCCAGGGCTCACCCTTCTCCACTCAAAACTCTCGTAAGCACTTGCCCCTCTGGGCTTACCAATCTCACTTCTTATTAAAAGAAAAGAACCAAACAACAACAAAAATCCATGCACCCCAGCTTCCTATAAAAAAGAGCAACCACTGCAATCTTTGTTCTTGAATATGTATTTTTTACTGAAAAAATCATTCATAAATTAACAAATACAAAAATGTACAAACACATGGGTAAATAAATGTAATGACACAAAGGATTGCTTTGCTGAGAAGTGTGTGTGTTTTAAAACACTAGTCTTCAGTGCAAAAACGTCCCCCGGCACCTCTTAAAAACATAACAGTAAGCTCAAAAGCTATGATGATGGAAAGCTACTTTAGAGTTTAAAGCCACTTTTGATGGTGAGCAGAGCATGTGACTGTTGCTCAGATGGTACCTCCCTTTAGAGAAGCAGAGCTTTACAGATAATTAACTATCAATAAATAGTTTCCCAAATAAAACCCACATGGCTCATTTAAAAAAAGCAATCAGCATCAAACAGGACCTGCCCTCCAGTGGGGCTGACCAACACTGTTGACACGGAAGGGGCAAACGAGTGGCTTTGTTGAATTTCAGCTGCCAGAATATGTACAGGTTCTCTTTAATATGAGAATTTTTACACCATAACAGCACATGCGCTTGACAGTATGTTTTTAACAGTTACATTTACTATACAGTATTTGACATAGCTGATAAGATTAACAGTGCACATTTTCAGATATCCCACATTTTAAACAGGGGGGAAAAAAATTCAACATGATTAGAACAAAGGAACTATGAAGAGGGGTGCTGCTGGGGGGGTGTGGACCCTTCTGTGCCAACCACAGAGTGCATTTCTGAGCAGAGGTAACGGCTTTTTGTTCAACACAAGGTGCAACGGGTGTCAGGTACACGTCGAAGGCTGAGGATCCCGACTAAGGTAGTTTAACACCTACTCACACACACATGCATGATTCCTGGGGTAGTGAACTTGGACTAGTTGAAATACATTCCTTGTTTGAAGCACCATTAAGCAAGGACAGATTTCTAGCAAGGTCTCAAGATGAAAGAAGAAAGGGGCAGGACAACGCGGGTTCAGCATCTGAAAAGGGTCCGTGTGAATTAAAGATTGAGATTTAAAAGCAAAAGTCTTTATTGCTATATGCGCCATGGAAAGCAAATCCTCACCTCTGCCTTTAAATAACCCAGCTGAATCCCCTCGGGAAGTGAGTTTAAAGCACATGTAAGTTCAAAGACTTTAAACCTAAGTTACAAACTTATCAGCGCTTTTCAAGGGCAGGCTCACTGTCCTCTCATACAGGCCGATAAGATCTACACAAGAACTTGTGTTTTCTAAACTAACTTTTTCTGGATACAGGTTAGGAATGCCCTGGGCAGTCACACCCACAACAGATGTGTATGGGGATCATACGTCCACAGAACCAAGAAAACAATGTAAACCATGAGAAGTTAAGGAAACTGAAGGCAAACAATGCAATAAAAAGAAAGTTAAAGTACTTTGGAGGTTAAGTACTCACCTTTGTTATGTAGAAATACAAAATAAAAAGAAACCCCCAAAGTATTTACTTTTAAGTCAGAGAGGTCCAGCCGAAGTGCCTGTGTGGGTGCTGTCAGGGCTGTTTTTTTTTGGGGGGGGTGTGGGGGGGGGGGTGCCCGGCGCCGAGCCTGCCACAGCGGCTGGGGACGGAGGGCATGGCAAGGGGAGAATGGAGGGGGCACCCCGGGCTGGATGGAGTGTCAGGCCAAGCTGCCTGGCTCCCGGTCCTCACGTTCTCAAGAGCTCGATTCACGCATCCTTCACTCCTCTCACCTGCTG
>NW_008612276.1:893-1130 GCF_000691845.1 Merops nubicus | reverse complement strand
AAAAAAAAAAGCCCCCAAGCGAAGCGTCCCTTCCTCCAGGTATGTATATAAGTTACTGTACTGTGTGGGAGGGTCACGATCTCGCTAGGTGCAGAAGATTCCCCAGGATTAACCCCTCCTTCTCCCTTCCCTCGCTGCAACTTGTTGAGGATTTTATACACACACTCACACACACTCACACACACGGCCAGAGCCACACGGAGGGGACAACCGCGCTCCGCCGAGTCCGGCTGCACC
>NW_008612276.1:422-842 GCF_000691845.1 Merops nubicus | reverse complement strand
TTCATGGAGAGGGGACGTCTCAAGTCGAAGTCACGATTTCTCCTCAGTTTGGAACCATCTGTGACTGGAGCCATGACGCAGCCAGAGCACATTACTCACTTTTACAGTCACGACTTGGAAATCCGTGCAGTTTCCAACCAAAATTACACCGCCACCATTGAATTATTTAATAGGATCCAGTTAAGGGTAATCTTATGCATTGTGCCAAGAGAGGCAACGATCTAGGAGGGGAGGGCTGGGAAGGCGAGGGAGGGGGCGAGGAAGGAGGGCATTTCTTGTTTCTAATGACTGTTTTATAGAGATATATTAAGAGTTGCAATGATTGGCTACACGTGTCGTAAGGGGCTTTGTGGTTTTGGTTTGTTTTTTTTTTTTTTTTCTTTAAAAAACAAGAAAGGGGGGGGAAAAAAAAACAAACCA
>NW_008612276.1:0-391 GCF_000691845.1 Merops nubicus | reverse complement strand
TAAAAAAAGAGAAAGGGGGGAAAAAAAAACCAAACCAAACACCAAAACCCAAACAAACAAATTAGAGATCGGGTCCGCTTGTAAATACGACCACGCAAGCTCGGGGAAGGGACGGGTTAGACATGAAGGGCAGCCGTGGGTGGAGTACCGTGCTGTGAATCGAGGCGCCGGGGGTTGATTAATTGCACGAAATGATGTCTTTTAAAGCCGTGGCATGCGGGCTCGCCCAGGAGGTGCTCTCACCCCCCGACCCGGTGTGCTCCGCTGCCCTGGCGCTCATGGCCGCATCGTGCCATTGTCTGCAGGATCCGCAATTGTTGCCGGGCTTTGTGTGGTAGGTGCACCATTTTCTAAGCTTGCTTTTACTGCGAGGCTCTGCCTAAACGTGCCG